>NW_020290079.1:0-25104 GCF_003144195.1 Ceraceosorus guamensis | reverse complement strand
TGGAGCTTAGAAAGCTCGCTCTGGGAGCTGCGGCGTAGAAGCTGCACCTCGCGATCCTTGTCAGCAATGAGCTGCTCAGTCTGAGCATGGAGAGAGTGTTGGAATTCTCGCCAGCGGCGAATGAACCCAATGTGGGTGTTGCTGGGCAAAAGAGCGATGGTGCGATGTCAGCAGAGAGTCCGCAATTACACAAGAAGCGCTGAGGTGGCTCATGACCTTAGCGATCTACTCACACCATGAGAACCGCAGGAATGCCAACAACGGCGGCAAAGAAAAGACCCATTTTGGCGATACGATGAGTAGTTAAACTGGGATAAAAATGATCAAGGGTCGGCAAATTAGCTGCTGAGAGGGCCAAGTCAACCAAAAAGTGTGCTCACAAGGTTAGGAGGAGAAAGAAGATTGAAACGGAATGGGCGAATGGAATCGCGCAGGTAAGGGGCAAGGGAATGTGCGTCTCGCGGAGGCGATAGGAAGGTGGGGTGGGGGTTGGAGACTAGTGCGTGGGTAGGCTTTGGCAAACAGAGAACGAAAACAAGCGTAGTGAACAAAGAGCGTGTGGCTGAGAGAGCGTTGGAAAGAGTGTGTTTGCAAAAAAGAGCGTGCTGAGAGAGTGTGTCTATCAAGCGAGTGTGCTTAAAGAGTGTAGTGTTCGAGCTCAATGCCAAAGGAGAGGGTGTGTTGTGGTTGGGTCATGGAGGGGGTTGCGAGCCCCAGCCATCTTTAAGTGACACAGGGAGGGGGGCTTTTCCAACAAATCAGACTTTGCTCGAGCTCGACTTGACCCCTTTGCTCACCCAAACACGCAAGCCTCGGTGCGTGCATAACGGCTTTCCGGTCGATGCATTGGCTCGCATAAGCACTCACGCTTTTCCTCTGTGCGCTTTGCCCAGCGCTTGAGGACTCGCTGCAGCGCGCCCTGCCCAGCTCCATTGAAGAATTTGAATCGCTTGCGCTCATGTACCCCGTGATGCTTGAAGCCTCAACAGCTTCAGCACCCACGCACAATCGTTGACAGTCTCGATCGCTTCAGACCTGCCCGTCATCGTGCGGTCTGGCTGGCGCCGGTGGGTCCGGTTTGCATACAGCGTCTTGACGCACCGCGATCGTGGAGAACAGGCTTCTAGGCAGTACATGAGTATCGTACCTCATGGCCTTTCACTAGAATGCTCTAGAGACTTGCGCAAGATCATGGCAATTGTGTCGCGAGGCCGTGGCCAGCGAGTCTGATAGTGAGAGTTGAGCGAGTCGGGTAATTCGTAGTGAGGCACGAATGTGCGTGTTCTGACGGCCATCTCTTCATCATGGCCCATTCGTGAATGCGCCATGATTTAGTGCTGGGCTCCGTGTCTGTGTGATTGATCCGCACTCTGCTATCAATGATATGAAGTGTCTCCCATCAAACTGCCCTCGTAGAGCTTCCCGACCGTACGCCTTTTCTGTAGTCGTAGCACGTGTGACCTGATTTGCACAGCGGTCACGATTCCATTCTTGCGCAAGCATTCAATTTATCGGACATCACAATCGTTCAATCTATCGGACATCACTTTCAGGTGGCGGACAGTACAAAGGCTTCACACAAACAGTCGCGGGCAAAAGAACATCACATGCGACAGTCATAAGCTTGCTCAAATCGGACACACGAGCGGTACGCATTCTTGAGTGATCAACTTCATTCTTCCTCCATCGGACAGGGCGCCTGCTACTATCATAAAGTCCACCTGCAGCGTCCCTGACTCTTCACTTCCAAGTGACGATCCTACCAGTCGCTCCGGAAGCCAAAGTCTTGCAATCTCGTATCGTGTTAGGGGCTGCACCTGTCGCAAAGCTTGCATAGTCGTCAGAGCGTCCGCATGGCCGGAAGAGCTTGCCCACATCCTGCAATGTTGCTGAATCTGTTCGCTTGCCATAGTGTGACTTAGTGTGTCGCCATACGCTTGTGTGCGAGCACATTCGTGCACCCTCGACAGCGTAAGCTATCGTGGCAATCTATGACCGAGCAGAATGGCGCGAAGGTAGCGCAGACGAGGATTGCGAATGAAGTTGCACCTAAGGTAGTCAAAGGCACCGGACTATCGTTAGCTTAGGCCCTGGTGCTACCTTTCGCCAAATGCTCTGAGTCTCTTCGGGGCACTCACATGAAAAGGAGAGCCATCTTTCACTTGTCTGTCAGTTGTCCGAGACGAGAAGTCGATGGCAGCAGTGTGCGCGGCGGGAGAAGTGGGCTGGTATGTCGGCGCTCGGTGTCAGAGGCCCGAAATGTTAGGCACCGATGAGGAGACGTCGAAAAATTGGAACATTGCGAATTTTGGACGTGAAGCGGCACTGTGCCAGCAAAGACCACGATGTTGAGGCGACTTGCTGTATAACCTGTGTGCTACGTGTCTTCGAGACGCTGGTCGAATTAACGAGCACGCCAATCGATTGTCTAAAGGGAGACTCGGCAAAAGGCAAGGTGGGATCAGCTCTTTCGTGAACGGAATCATCGTGCGCTAGGCGTAGCTACATAGCTTCAGTCGATGGCAGTTCATGATCAGCACTCGGCGCTTCAAAGCGCGACGTACAATACCTGCCTACCTCTTGAAGAGCAGCCGCAACGCTTGCCGTGGGATGGATACTTCGTTCTTGTCCCAGAACCATATCAGACGGAACGAGGAAGTCGAAGGACATACAATTGGTTGCTCGGTCTGTAGGCTTAAGAAAGTAACATGTTTGTTGGAAGCGACGGCTTTGCCCGCTTCAAGGCTCCGAAAGCGCTCGGGTCAAACCTGCTTGGGTCAAAGCTGCTTGGGTCAAACGTGCTTGGACAGGGCTTCCGCTGAAGAGATCCCAAATCAGCTCAAGATTAATGCAAATCTCATAACTCTTTCTGCTTGTTCTGCATAAGCGTTGACTCACCTAGAGGCTGTAGATCCTTCCGTGTCTCTCAAGCTGCGGGTCTGGCGCTCCAAGTCAAGCACTCCGTTGTTCAGTTTGTAGCATTTTTGGTTAAGTGAATCGACAAGGTTCCAAGTGCAAGCCATCTCCTGTCGGTTGTCAGCCATCTCCTGTCGGTTGTCCTCCATGGCAATTTGCAAGCCTACTGTACGTCCCAGCGTGGGCACGAGGCGGTCCATCTGACCTTCGATGCGCTGGGTCAAAGCTGCTTGGGTCAAACGTGCTTGGGCAGGGCTTCCAATGAAGAGATCCCAAGTCAGCTCAAGATTAATGCAAAGCTCACAACCCTTTCTGCTTGTTTTGCATGAGCATTGACTCACCTAGAGGCTGTAGATCCTTCTGTGTCTCTCAAGCTGCGGATCTGGTGCTCCAAGACAGCCACTCTGTCGGTCTGTTCGTAGCATTGTACGTGCTTGGCTAGAGCCTGCTTCAGTAGAACGTGCTTGGCGAGAACCTGCTTCAGTAGCACGTGCTTGGGCAGGGCTTCCAATGAAGAGATCCTGAGTCAGCTCGAGATTAATGCAAATCTCACAACCCTTTCTGCTTGTTTTGCATGAGCGTTGACTCACCTAGAGGCTGTAGATCCTTCTGTGTCTCTCAAGCTGCGGAGCTGGCACTCCAAGATAGCCACTCTGTTGGTCTGTTTGTAGCATTGTTGCTGAAGTGAGTCGATGAGGCCGACAAAGCGAGCCATCTGCTGACGGTTGTTCTCCACCCGTGACCACTTAGCCCTGATCTCTTCTTCCCTCCACGCGCGTTTCCCCCTTCAATGTCGCGCTCTCCCCGTTGCCCGATTCCAATCTCTTGCCGTCCCCAAGAACGCGCCTCTGTGCGAGTAGTCTACGCTCTGATTGCAATCTGAACATGTGGAGCCCGCGTCTATTCGTGAATCTCTAAGCGTCTGGTTGCCCCCCACAGAACGGTCATCAGTGCATCACAACGCTTGTCATTGTCGACATCAGCAACACACCGATTCAGACATCGTGCACCGCGTTTGGGCCACCTTCCAGCATGTGCCATGTAATTACTGTCGATAGTCATGCAATTTGAGTACATGCCACGACAGGGCCTCGAGCATGGATCATCTTACCGGTCCAAGTTAGATGGCGCATAGTTCAATGAAGGTCGTACATTTCGTCCATCCGTAATGACTGTCATAAGCGAGCATTGAAAACAATAGGCATCTGTGCTTTAGCGTGTGTGTGCGGATCGAAACGCGGCGATTGGTGCGCTGTGATGGTGCTGCAGGCGTGTCAGCAGGATGGTTGGAGAGTTGTCAGTCACTGAGTGCTGAACGCGAGTCCGCCCGCGCTGGGTCGGCAGACGCGGAGACGCTCTAGCACTGAGCCCCTCTGTGACGGACTCTCTGCATGACGAGGTCTCAAACGGCTTCCATTTGTCATTTACACTTGAAGTAATGAGGTGCGACCCTGTGCTTTTTGTCACCCAGCAAGGATGGCTTGCGTCGTGAGGGGCCATGACTGCTGACAAAGCCGTGTCTTTTCTAGTCCCAAGAGATACCTGTAATTGTTACCTCAGACCCGGCGGGGCCAACAATAAAGAGCGGCGGACCTCGCGGAAAGGCTTCCTGCAAAGTCTCAACACTGCTCTCCATAGAGGCTCTATGCACGCTTGAGACGTTATCATTGTGCCAGACGAGCTTATACACAAAGGCTTGAATGATTTGGGATCAAATCTTCTGGGCCATTAGACCGGTGGATCAGTGCGAACAAAGTGGTGTCAGGATAGCTTAGAACACCACTGAAGGAGGACAAAAGGGGAGAGGAGGGGAGGGGAGGAGGAGGTGGGAAAGCGAGGGATGAGGGGCTTGCAGGTGTCACAGGAGCTTGACCAGCATTGTTGGCGTCACAACTGATCACCCCTAGCGCCTTGTCGACAGAAGGTATGCTCCCCCAGAGCAATGCCAATGCCAATCAACAACTTCCAGTTGCTGCAAGAGTAGAGAAAGCGCATGAACCTCTGCGGTTGTCACTTCCAGCATTGACGTGCTTTTGGCCATAATTGGCTCCATGGAACATAGAAGCTCTTTAACACCAGCAATCTGAGTCCTGGCCAGTTGACCTTTCTCCTCATCCAAGAATCATGTTGCCAAATGCTGCTTTGCAGAGATCTGTTGTTCTGTCATCTGGATCTGAGCATTCAGGTTGGAAATGTCTGGATCCAAGGCATACACGCTCGAGGAGCGGATGAGAGCGGACCCTGGTGCTGCCGGATCGACTCACATCACCCGGTCTCTAACCACCATCTTCACCTTGTCGTCACGCAAGACAGTCAGAAGCCTCAACACCGCATACTTCACCCTGCACGTACACACACAAACCAGTACTTGCCACAATGGCTTTCCTTCTGATGATGATGTTCTGGGCCATTCTCTAGTGAGTATCATTCAGACTTGCAACGCTATTGCCGCCGCTCCCTTTGCAAGACCTTTCCCAATCACGTTGCTCATTCGTCTCCTACTCCAAATTTTTGCGTAGCATGCTTGCCTTCGCCCATCAAAAGATCACTGCTCTTGCCTTTGAGATTGTCCGTCTGCGTGATCAGGCTCAAGAGATCGCCAACAAATACCAGCGCCTGGGAGAGGCAGGGCAGCAGGCAGCATTGGAGAGGTTCTGGACCAGGCTCAAGAACATTGCAGGCAAGATGCACGGTGCACCAGAGGAACTGCTCTCGAACCTGAGGAACAATCCTCTCAACACCACAGCCACAGTCAGCTTGTTCTGCAAAGTTGAGCTTTGTTGCGTCCGAGAATACTTGGAGAACCTGGAGCAAACGCATCACTCAGCCTTTAAGATAACGCGCATGCTCAATCATGCCACTGAGGTGGAGACTCTCCTCGACAAGAATGATCAAGCTTGCGAGAGGCCTATTGAGTACCAGCAATGCGTAGCGAACGTACTGGAGCTTGTCGACAACGTCGCTCTGCAATTTGAGCACATCTGGAATGAATGGCTGGAAGATGCAACCGACAGGGAAGACAGCCATGACCACGCTGGCCCTGAGCTCTTCCGCCCCGGATTTAATAATCAGGAGTTCAGAACAGCGATGGCTGGCATTGTGGCTGGGCTTTGTCCCACGTTGTTCCAAAAGTCCAGATCGTGAAGATATTGTTTGGGGTGAGTGAAGCAAATTGTGGTGTCGAAGCTTGTACGCCATGGTACCACGTCTTGCGTCATCGCCCCATGGAACACGCTGACCCTGTCCGACGCTTCCTGTCACCGCTTCAGCTTCAAACTTCCTCTCCAGCGACTTTGCCCTCCTCAGCCCACCTAGGTTTCACGCTCAGCGTCTGGATTCACTCCTGAACGTTTCCTCATCGACCGACCCGAGCTCCTCTTCTCCGCTTCGTATCACCCTCTCCTTTGTCGACAGCGTCTGGATTCACTCCTGAACATTTCCTCATCAACCAACCCAAGCTCCTCTTCTCCGCTTCGTATCACCCTCTCCTTCGTCGACAGACTCAAGCTCCCCTTGTCCGTTTCCCACCACCCTTTCCTTTGTCGACAAAGTCGAGCTCTCCTTGTCCGCTTTGTATCACCCTCTCCTTCGTCGACAGACTCAAGCTTCCCTTGTCCGTTTCCCACCACTCTTTCCTTCGTCGACAAAGTCGAGCTCTCCTTGTCCGCTTCCAACTACCGTTTTTCAGCAATCTCAAGGCGCATTTCAGGTCTATCAGCCAGGCACGCAAGTTGTCGCCTCAATCAGCTCGAAGGACGTCGTGATGTGACAGCTTTGTTAGATTGTGCAAAGTTATGTGGTGCCGGGAAGGGCAGCAAAAGTTGGGGCAGATACATATGTAGCACAGCATCGGCAGTATGCGAGGCAATCGGTTCCTTAGACACAAGAGCGGACGATGTTGGATGGTCTCTATGCACTTAGCCATAGACCTCTTTCCATCCCCACTTGTGTTGCGCTACCACCTCAAATTTGTCGCTGCAGCAAGAGTCTTCCGTTCCCATTGACTATCCTTGGCTTGCTAGCTGGGCATCAAGGTGGGAGATCTGCACACATATGATTTTCAACCTCTTAAGGGCCACACTCTTTGTCATGAGCTGTAAATATCCATGTAACTGTTTCGCATTCCCCTCTCTTGATTCTCCCATTGCGAGTATCCCAAATACCTTCTGGACATTCCCAACCCTTCTTGCAGTGCTGATCCCGCATTGCATTTTCTGTATGATCTTCTAAACCCTCAGGTTGCAAGTGGAATGGGTTGTCCACAACATTTCTTTCACGTCTATATGCAAGCTGACAATCTGGAGATCGCAGCAGACATCCCTAAATTTACCCTTTCCCTTGTTGCAACATTGTTGAGAGCCAATGACATAGGCCAAGACAGCTGTACGCTTGATATGTGCACTGCAAAGCAATCGCTATAGCAATGGCAAAGTGTAGAGCTCACTGACAAGTATTGCCTATACCAATGTGTTGGATAACACAGTGCAATTCTCAGCCCAAATTCACATGATCTGCTTGTCAACAACGCTGCTTGGCAAGTAAAATGAGGCCCTGTTCCGTGATGAGATGCGATCGACAACACAAAACGAGAAGCATAGCATTTCCACAGAATTCTTGCGCTGTGAAGAAAGCATCGTTACCAAATTGGTCCTCTTGGCGATTCTATAATTTGGGATGAAAGCCGCTCCACAAGTAGATCCAATGCTCAATGGCATGCTAGCAGAGCACATTTGGTACGTACCGAGCCTGTTGTGTGGTGTGGTGTGGTGTGATGCACACCAGGGTACCATCCGCAAACATCTTCAAGTTGTATTCTTGATTGCACCGTTACACACTGCCCTGTCGACTGGAATGCATGCCAACAGTACTGCCGTTCCAAGTCAAACCTCGGGCACATGCTTTACATTCGCGAGTGCTCGGCGACCGCCTCTCCCAAATTCCAAGCCTCGAGCTCCAAGACTCAATTCTGGTCTCGATGCATAGCGCACACGAAAGTTCAGGCCCACCTGTCGTAGAGGTTCGCAATGCCCTGTGAGCCGTTTGATCAAGAGGGGATGCGAGTTGCTTGGTCAAAGTGGCAGTGACCGGAGACACATCCTGCACCGCTGTGTTCGTCTGTCTTCTCCGTGACCGTCCACACATCCAGCACGCAAGCGGTGCTTGAGTATGAGGTCCGCCCGATTTGTATAATGGTAGCTGCTCCTTCTTGTGTGAAGCCTCATTTTAAGCTCATCGCTCAATTCTGATTCGTCCTCTTAAGTAGGCTTTGTACACGGTGCAAGGTGATGGAAAATTGTCGACCGTGTAAGCTATGATCACAGCTCCGAAGGCGTGTAGGATCGAGTAAGCTCAAGAAGTGTGCTTATCTGCACTGACAGGTGACACAATCGCTCCCGTCAGCGTCTAAAGTGTGCCGGCTGTCTACCAAGAATGCCCGTGTATCAGGTTGGTACACCGGGAGCAGAGCTGGCTCCAAAGCTTGTGGAATCTTGGCCAGCTGCTGCCCTGACTGATCGGCACTTCCTCGCTCGAGCCGAAGCAGTCGTTTGCGGATCATGCTGCCGGCTAGTCTTGAAAGGCCTTTGGAAGAATGCAAGCGCGCAGACGTCCAATGCTATACCTACAGTCATGTGGTACTTCTTGATCGTCGTGCGTCGACGCATCGTCATATCGTCGCAGTTGGTTCTTTGCGCGCGGCTGCCTCCTGACCCTCCCAGAAACTCTTGCCGAACGTCTGCGCAACAATGAGTGGGAAGACGATGGTGGCATCGGCGTAGATCTATGCGTGACAGCATATCATGTGAGCGCTGGAAGCTGATGTGCATCTTTGACGAAGCTCTCCTTACCTTGACGCTCTCGCCACCGATGCGAATCTTGCCCCAACTGACGGCCTCATCTGGTCGCGCCCCACTGTCACTCCCGTCGAATTCTTGACCGGTGTTGATGTACACTGCATAGTCTGCCCCATTGCGCTGTACGTGCGGAAAGAAGGGACGGGACAGTATGAGCTGAGGCCTCGATGCACCGGCCAGCTGCTACTCTGCGGGTCCACTCACGAATAGCATGGCGTTTGCGATCTGATGCTTGCAGACTCCACCGCCCAGAATGATCATGCCGGCTTTCTTGGCCTTGACGCTCAAGTCGTTGAGCCTGCGAATGTCACCGACCAGATCGACGACCAAGCCTGGATTCTTGTAAGAGTGGAAATAGAGCATATCACCCAAGCTGCCGTCCGTCAGGGCAGGACAAAAGACGGGAATGCCGTTCTGCAAGGATGACGCAGAGCAGCGAGTTAGCCTGCCTGGTGCTGATGTCACAGAAACTTTGGCATTGCACTCACCCTTGCGGCCCAGTACAGAATACTGCGCTCATCGTCGATCTCCCTGCCCATCCTTTCGATGATGCGGCTTGGGGTCCACACGTTGGTCAAATCATCGCCCTGCTCCTCCCTCAACTTGTCAAGAATGGGCATCACCCAATCCTCAAACTTGCAGTAATTGTCGTTTGGCACGAGCAAATTGCCGATGCGGTTGAGCCCTTTTCTTCTCAGCTCTGCGCCGTCGAGACTAAAGTCGCCCAGATAGGTGGGGCCGAGACACTTGATGAGATCCTCTTCGATGCCACCTGCAGTGGTGACCAGGGCAGACACGAGCTTGTGCTTGACGAGGAAGAGGATGACCTCTCGCAGGCCAGACGAGACGAGGTTGGAGGTGAAGCCGAGGAAGATGCTGCAAGCCGTGCGCTGCCTAATGCCGGGGTCCAGCAAGTCGTCGGGCGTGTCGTCGGTGACAGGCTCATCGCTCAGCCGCCATGTGCGCTGCAGAAAAAGCATAGCAATGACTCGCTCTCAGTCTCGCACCTCTCTTCTGCCGCTCTGGTTCGCACGCAGCACCACTCACCATCTTGTCTATGAGGTTGCAGGCTTTGGCGATGGCAGAAGCTTGGAAGCCGACGCTGCCGTATGCCGTCATCAAGCTCTCCAAAGATTGGCGCTGATCAAAGTCTGGTCCGCGCACTTGCTCAAAGTGCGATGGAACAGGCGCCGACTTGACAAACACTGCCGCTTGCGCCGAGCTCGACGCTTCCGCTGTCGGCGCGCTGTTGCTATCGGACGCCATCGCAGCTCGAGGAGGCTGCGAGGTCCCTTGTTAGCCTGTTCCACACAACGATGGCGCTGGGCCGCACAAACACCTGTGGTGATCGGTGAGCCAGTTGCGAGCCTGCCCTGGACACTGCGTGGAGAGGTGATCGCTTGAGCCGCGGCAAGAATGAGCGTGGCAGTGGGTAGACGTGCGAGAGGGAAGCGAGCAAGGTAGCGCCGAGAGCGACGGCACGCTGGCTGGGTGGTGGAGATGAACATAAGAGGTATCGAGCGTCGCCAGCGGTCCAGCACCTCACGCACACGACGCTTGCACTTACTTTCTCCACACGAGTCGGCTCAGAGCCAAAAATCAAGAATGTCGTGCGTCAAAAGTGTGCATGGAGCCGCTGTGCAGCAGCAGGGCTCAGAATTTTGATTCTTCGCACCGGCGGGGCTACCAAGCGGGAAAAACTTCGAGACGTGATTGCTCACGTGACCGGTCGTCCTGACCGCCCAAGAAGCCCGAACCGTCCTTCAAGATTTCCGTGCTTGATCCGTGTCTCGATACACATTCACAATTGATTCCAGCGTGAATCTGATCTCTCTCCAAAACAGATCTCTTGCCTGCGATCTCGGTGCACCAAGGACATCAGATTGCAGCATCCAGACTCGTCGCTCTGAGCACTTGAAACTTGGCTGCATTGTCCGATCGGGGTGCCCAGTCTGGCTCACGCGGGGCGGTTCCTAGGCGGAGTCGACTCTCGAACCGAAACACATTCACCGCATACAGTCACAAAGGACTGACATCTCCTCCGTCAAGAGCTGAAAGGATGAATTGCGGGACCGGCAGCTAGGATCAGACAAGAATGGTGGGCGCTTAAAAGTCCATCGTGTCCAGAGCTGGAGTCGAGAGACATTGAGGTGCGAGCGCGAGTCAGCCTACAACTGTCCAAAAGCCACAACTGTGCTACTTTGTACCACTCACCCTGGCCCCTCTTTGCTTCTCTCGTCTGACGTACGATGGCACTGCAGTGCCTTTCGAATCGTTGCACGAATGGCTTGAGTCGAGTGTGCTCCCACGCCGTCGGATTGTCCTTGAGCGCTGCGCCGTCGTCCACCTCTCCTGCCTTTTGCGCTGCGTTTAGGTCTCGGAAGAGCTCGCCGATCGTGGGCGCGTCCGAGTCCGGATCGAATTGATGAATTTGTCTCGGGTCCAGCGGTACACAGACCCTGCCGGTCGCGGGATGCACGACGAAAGGCGCTTTGAGCAAGTGATTCATGTGCTTGGATACCTCGGCATCGATGCGAGGGTAGGTGTATTGCAAGATGATGTCCTCCATGGCCGGTCTCCACGTCGTGCGCGCTCTCATCTCGCCAGCCTTGGCAGCGATGGTCATAATGTCTTGCCACTTGTCCAAAGAGCTGCGAGCGGGTTGTGCATCCCAATTCGACTTGAGCCGCGCAATCGCTTCCGTCTCGACCGAGGGAAGCAAGGCCAGCAAGCGATTGTAGCCCGTCGCGTCTCGGAACACGTCTTGATCCTTGAGTACGATATCGACGAA
Source organism: Ceraceosorus guamensis (assembly GCF_003144195.1). Lineage (NCBI taxonomy): Eukaryota > Fungi > Basidiomycota > Exobasidiomycetes > Ceraceosorales > Ceraceosoraceae > Ceraceosorus > Ceraceosorus guamensis. Next base: position 13,545 of record NW_020290079.1, on the reverse strand, counting down.
TGCGCGCTTCAGAGGACCGTCGGATGCACCATCGACGGCATCCACGCTGCCGTCCAAGGCCCGTCTGAGGGAAGGGTGCAGCTGCCTGGCACTAGTCGAGCTACCTGCCAAATTGACCTTCTTGACAGCGCTTGCACCACCCTTGATGACTTCCAACCAGCCAACAATGGCTTTGCGAGCATCGTCTGGCAGAGTGCACGCTTCCTCGTCCGATATCCAGCAGTGGATACCTCGCCTACCAGAGTAGACCCACAGCAGATGCTTGAAGCCAAAGTCCAAACGCAGCGCTTGGTCCAGCACCTCGACGGCTACGGCGATGAAGCCCCAGCACCTCTTGCAGATGCCCTTGCCGCTGCAGCAAGTGCGAATCTCGTCGTAGTCGGTCATGTCGATATCGAACACCACTTCTCGAGACACGGGTTTGAACGACGTCTTTTGCACCGTCTTGCGATCCTTTGGCTAGCGGTTCGAGGCGTGGGCAGGTGTCAGCCGCGCATTCGAGCCGAGTCTCGAGGGGCGAGCACACGTCACTCCTCACCTTTGCGCTGTACACTGGACCAATCTCGAATCTTTGCGGATTCAATCTGAGCACGTCTCGCTTCAACTCTTGCCACGTAGCGTAGGAATTGTAGCGCAGATAGGCCTCATTTGCCAGTGTGAAGGCGAATTCTCGATGAGTAAAGTTGCGAGACGCGCCAGGAGAGGAGGTGGAGGCCATGTTAGCACCCTCTACATCCCTGTTGAGCCAGAGAAAGATGTTCTTCCAAGGCAGCAAATGGCGATAGTAGGACAGCAACACCATCGGATCCGAAGTGTCCAACGCTTGCAGCCTGTCGTGCGCGTCAGCGTCAGCAACGTCATCGACGCAGCTCGAGCAGGGTCAGCAAAGCTCTGAGCGCTGCACCAGCATCGTTGCGCAACTCCAACCTCACCGTGCCTCCTCTACGCCCGCCATGGCCTTGTCCAGCTCAAAGTCATCATCCTCATCCACATCCATATCGGGGGGAGGCGGCCGGGCAGGGGGCAAGTCGGTCGAGCGCACAGCAGTCGGCATGTTCGAAGCTGATGTGGTGTGAGTCGATGCTTGATGTTGACGAGACGGATGACAGCGGTGAGCCTCTTGGATGCCAAGTGAAGGTGGTGGAGCGGGGCGACGTGCTTTGTGTCGTCAAGCCATAGCGCTCGGTTCGAAGCGCGAGTCTAGAGTCTTGAGTCCAAAGTGTCACTTTACGCGGAACGCGTATCCCCGCGCTTCACGCGTTTGGTTCGAGCGCATGGCACGTGATGCAACGACGGCGCCGCGAGAAAGCCTTTTCTCGCCCTCATCGGCTGGTTCAGCTACGCGACGCGTCTCCCCTCCATCACCTCGCGCATGGCGAATGCGCGCGTGCGAGCGCAGCTAAGCCCACGCCAACACAGCAACACCATTTACACCATCTACATCGCACACGTCTCACATCGCCTCGAGGTCACGAGCTAGCGCCTAGCTGAGCCGCACCGTCGCCCGTACATCCCTCTCTCCCTCTTCCGCGCGTCTCATCGAAGCTATCGGGCGCTCTTTACACTTCGTAGCGAACACGCAGCCAATCGACGAGTTCCGGTGGGGTACGGAGCATGCCATCATGTCGCAGGAGGATCCGTCAGCACCAGCGCTGACCGCAACGCTGCTAACCAATCTGGTATCGGCAGTCATTCCATCCACCCGCAAGAGTCGCGGTGTTGAAGAGAGTCTGGAGACTGCAGAAGGCAGGAGAAAGCTCAGGGTCGAGTGCGTGGCTCTCGCAGAGGAAATCTTCAACAGGTGCGTGCTTCTGCAAGGATTAGACGCGGGCGGAGCACTCAGCGTGGTGCAGCACTTCGAGAAAGGGTGCTAGCTACCTCAGCACAGGAAATCCCGAGCTGAAGGAGGCCCCGCACCTGCTGTTCATTTGCATTCACAGCGACCTCAATCAGCCATCGTCATCGAGCGAGAGAGAAGTTATCGCGCGCCTCAAGCGCAAGTGTGAGTCATTCACAGCATGAGCGCGTACATGCGATCACACTGATCAGAAAGAATCCTGTGCACGCTACCTGTCGCACTCAGTGACCAGCTATGCGGTGGATGGTGGCCATGGCAGCGGCGTCAAGTTGCAAAACCTCGTTCAAGAATTGCGCGCCTTGCCGAATCAGGGAAAGCACGCTGCGCTGCTAGAGCTGCTCGATCGTTTGGCATTCTCAAACCTTCCAAGCAGTAGCGCGAGTGCAGCCAGCGAGGGTCGCTCCGACACCCGCTCCGAAGCTTCTCGTCGGCCCACCGACAGGCCATCTTCTGCAGCTACAGGTGCCTCGCGCCCTTCAGTTGCAACACGACCAGTCTCGGGCGCGACTCGCAACGTGTCTTCTGCTACGACGGCCACAACTGCAAGCCGCGCCACACTCTCCAGCAGGCCTGCGCCAGGCGGTCCGGGCACAACAGGACCATCCAGCAATAGGCCCAGCTCGACCGTCACTGGCAGCCGCGAGGCGACACCTCAAGCAAGACCAAGAGCAGACGTCCGGTCAGCAGAACGCAACAATGCTGTCGCAGCAAAGGCACCAGCAGCTCGAGAGCAAGGGCCTGCTGCGTTGCCAGCACACGACTCTCGCTTCGCGGCCGTTCCGAACGCCCCGCAACAACCTCCCGCCACTCACACGCCATGCTCGCGGGCAGAACTCGTGCGGCGATGCCACGCCAAGTTCGGAAAAGAAGAAGTCCCAGAGACGGACCTGATCAAGGATGTCGTGTACTTGCTGCAAGGCATAAACGGAACGTATGTTGGCTTCGAAGAGGTCCTCTCACCTGCCAGCAACGAGATTGGAGCGGAAAGGCAAGCGGAAAAGGAATTGAGAATGAAATGGGCTGACGACAAGGTGAGTGTATGAGTAGCCTTGGTCTTTGTGGGTTCAGCTAGAGGCTGGAAGGCTGAGTGTGGTCCGTCGAATGCAGGGTCGCATCTCGCCGCAGACAAAGCACTTGATTCACCGCATTGCAGAAGTGGGCAGGCTCTACCGACGTATGGCGGAATTTGTAAAAGACCACAACGAGGCAGATGTGTCGGGACTGATCGAGCAAGTAAGCACACACTATCAGAAGCAGCTGTGCCGCATCATTGCTGACTCGTCTGGCGATTCGCAACGCGCACTCCCATAGAGTCTCTGTCACTTCATCAACGAAGAAATGACCGAGTATCTTCGACTCCTTGCGATTCTCGAGGCACACATGCACCGCAGCCTTCAGTCGAGTGCCCTTGCGAACATGGACAGAGGGCGTTCACCAAACGACGTCGATGCTTTGGAGGAGAGCTCCAAGGGTACCACGACGCTGACGCTGCGCAGAATTTGGCTCTGGACCGAAGATGTGGTGCTGAAAATGCGGCTGTTGAGTACAGTCATCGCTAGCACTGCGGGTGAGCATGCGAGGAAGATACGTCTCGCTATAGCGTATTCACTGATCGCTTGCACTTGCTCGCCACTGCAGGCGCCCATGGTGGACAGCTGGTGTCGCGAATCCATTCCTATACCTTCAATGGTGATCCCTTCATTCGCAGCTATACCGCGCGACTGCTCGAAGAGGTGAGCCTTTGCCCTGCTTTTGGTCAGTCTCTGGTGTTCCGATTGCTCAGCAAAGCACGCTCCTCTCAGGTCTCTCGACCATTCTTCTACTCTTTGTCGCGCTGGATCTACGAAGGAGAGCTGCATGACCCATTCGGGGAATTCTTTGTTGAGCTCAACGAGAGTTCGGCACTGCAAGGTGCCGAGGCGCTCGATGTGGACGCCTTTTCGCTGTGGCAAAGCAAATTCAGGATTCGAACAGAGATGCTGCCGAGCTTTTTGAAGGAAAGCTTTGCACAGATGGTGAGCAAGTGCTAAAGAGGTGGATGCGGGTGCCCACGCTTACGCAGTCATCGCCGCAGATCTTTTCCACTGGTAGAAGTCTCAACTTCATTCGGTATAGCTGTGGGGACATAGATTGGGCATCGACAAAAGATACGATCGGGAGCACAAGTGCTGGTTCGTACGCGTGGGGATTATGTCGATGAATGGCGTGCTGACTCGCCATTTCACGCAGTAGATCTTCGATATACCGACTTGTCTGGCTTGGAGAGTACAATCAACAGCGCATACAGTACTGCCAGTCAGCACCTGCTCGACATTTTGCTGGAGAAATTCAGGCTTCTAGACCACCTTCGTGCACTCAAAGACTACCTGATGTTGGGACGAGGAGATTTTGTCGATCATTTGCTGGAGGCTGTGGCGTGAGTGCGATGTGCCCCATCACCTCGGGCTTTTTGCGCTGACAGCATCGATCCCATGCCTCTAGGCCATATCTGGACAAGCCCGCCTCGTCGCTCTACCGACATAACCTCACCGCATCGCTCGAGACCGCGATTCGCAATTCCAATGCCCAATACGATGATCCCGACATCGTAGCTCGGCTGGACGCTCGCATTCTGGAATATTCATCGGGTGACACCGGTTGGGATACATTTCAGCTAGAGTACAAGTGTGAATCTCCCGTCAATGCGGTGCTCGATACCGAAGCGATGATCGGATATCAGACCGTATTCGCACACCTCTGGAAGCTGAGAAGGACAGAGAGTGCCGTGGGTAGCGCATGGGCAAAGCTGATGGCTGCGTCCAGAATGCTGCCGCGAGGAGCGAGGGCTTCCGGCGGGTTGCAACGTGAGTGGCGCTCCTTTCCGCGAGGTGATAAGAGTGCTATCGCGAGCTAATATCAATCTCGATTTCGCAGGCCTGCTAGCAAAGCTACGCTCCGCTTTGCTAGGACTCTCCGAGATGATCCACTTTGTCCGTCAGGTGCAAGGTTTCTGTCAGCTGGAAGTGATCGACTACTCGTGGCAAGACTTGATGGACTTTTTCGCCACGAGGAAGGGCGATTTGGATGAGCTGATATTGGAGCACCGAAGGTACTTGAATGCACTAAAGAGCAAAGCTCTCTTGCTGAGTCAGGGCAAGCGTGGTGGGGTGAGTCGCCGACGCGGTTCGATTTTCATCCATTGTGGCGCGGCAGCTGACGTGGAGAAAGCCTGCCGTCCCAAGGATGCTCTGGCAAAGGAGACCAAAGCGCAATTGGACACGATACTCGCGGGTGCAGCTGCGTGCAATGACTTGGCGACTTGGGCGACGGACGAATTGGCTCGAGCAGAGCTGTCCCGTGTGAGTTGCGATGTCTTGGAATGCAGCGGCAGATCGCAACTGACGCTGGGTCTCTCATGACTTTGCTATGCAGCCTCTCGGGCCATCATCCCGTCGCCGTCCCGTCACGCCGGTTGCGCGTGCGCCGCAGGGTCGTAGCGAGGAGAACATGGACCGCATCATTGTGCGATTTCAGTCACATATGGAAGAGTTCCGCGGCAGGAACGGGACGATCATCGTTGCTTTGAGCAAGCACTCCAACCTCGTCTTTAGAGGATTGGCCACGAGACTGGGCTACGATGCGAAGAATCCGGCAACTGATTCGGAGAGCAGAACGAGACGCAATAGCGGAGCGACGGTCGGCACGCATCGAGATCGATGATGATGGATGAGGCAGCTCGTCGAATGCGTTCATCGAAAAGAATCCAAAGCTGGCTCAGGGTCGTCGGCATCATCATCTACACCTTTGGTCAACCTTAGCGCCAGGTTTGTACAAGTACAGAGAACATAATGTGGGGCAAATGTGACGCTTTTGCGAGCATCTCGCGATTGACATCGACGCAAAAAGCCTGTCGGCATAGCTTGACTGTGACTGATAGAGTAGAATTGTTTGCTGACCGTGCCAGAGCAGACTTGGACGAGAGCACACTTGCGGCGCGCCGCAAACAGCTTGCGCACGCATTCCATGCATTGAAAGTGAGAGCGACGGAAATGTTCACCGACGCAGCATGACATTCCGACTCGCGCTTCTCCCCGCCACTCTCCTCTTCTTCCTTCCGAACCTCTTGTCCTCCTCCAATCCCTCCACACCCACGCCCTGCTCCTTGCCCGCACCCCTGCTAAGTCCCGCTCCAAACGATTCCCCAGCGCCATTCTTGCCCGCTCGGCCTTTCTTGCCATTCTTGCTGCTGCCCCTAGACGAGTCGCCCTCGGCGCGCTTGGAAGAGGGAAGAAAGGAAATCTCTTTGGAACCTGCTTGGAGCGTCTCTTCTTCGTCGCGCTGGCCCGAAGCTGCACCTCGCTTCAATTGCTGCGAGAAGCTGCGGCTGCCTTTGGATCTATCTCCCAATGCTGAAGGTGCGCGTCCCCTTCCATAAGAGTCGTCTTCGTCCTCTATCAGCCGCGTGCCTGCTCCGCGCGCTTGCGCCGTCTGGCCCTGTTTGCCGCCTAGACGCTTGCGTGGGTCGATGCCGGCGAGTGCTGCGACGGTTGCACGAAGAGGATGAGCCCATCAACATGCTGCGCCTTGCACCTTCGCCGAGGCTGCACACTCACCTCCCTCGTCCTCGCTGTCACTCTGCTGCGAATCACCGGCGTCGCTCCTGTCACCCTCATCGTCAGGATCCAAGCTCTCCCTCTCGCTCCACCCATCCTCGTCCTCCAGTTCCGCAGCCGTCTTTGCATACGGCCTATCCCTGCCCTCCCTCTCCTGTCGTTCCGAGTCCTGCGCATTGATGTCCACGCCTGCTTCACCAGAAGGATTGAGCAACCTCCACTCCCTCGTGTTCTTGTCAACCTCGAAAGCTGGATCGCTGAACATTTCCTTGAATCTGTCGTCCCGCAGCAGATTCTTGCCAGCATCCATCTTCTCCGCCCTCCTCGATGCCTTGGCATTGACCTTTGGCTCCTGCGGTTCGCCATCCGCTCCATCTTCTGCATTTTCTCGATCGCCCTCGGCTTGCGTTGCGGCCGCCCTGCTAGCCCTCTCCTCGCTCCTCTGAATCTTGAGCGCCAGCTCCCTGTTGACTCGAATACCTTCCAACTCCTTCTTTGCGCTTCGCAACCTCTCCTCGTCCCGCAATGTAGGCCTGATGCGGCTCTTCGACGCCTTTTCGATGTTCTCGCGAATAGCCCTCTCTCGCGCATCAGAATAGGCAGTGGGATTGGCCAGCAGCCTAGCCTTTTCGTACAGACGCAAATGCACAAAGTAACCGTGCATGTAGGGGCGCAAAAGGTCTGTGCCGAGCATGTGCTCCATATTGAGTCTATGAGAGAACAGCGCAGGGCATCGAGTCACGTCTATAAGCTCGCAGGATGAATCACCGATACTTGAGCCTCTACAATTACTCACAATCTCAGCTCCTCCTTGTCCACAAATTTGAAATCATCATAGACGCCCGGCTTATTCTCTTTGCCCAGAGTGGCCACATCGCCGTCCATCTCGTCGGTGAGGCTGTCCAGGAAGCTGCACCAAGCAGGAGCGGGGCCGAGGGTAGGCACATACCAAGCCGCGCATCGTGTGGCTTCCATCGCAGCGACGAGCATGCCAGTGCCAGGGATGTGATGAACTTGATTGAAATCGCCAGACGCTGTGGATGAGGGAATGGATGCCAGATTGGTCGTCGAAGAGGTGGAAGGCTGAGCCGCTGCATCGTCTTGCTCGGAGCGGGACCAGATCTTGATGACCTTTGAGTCGGCTGACAAGACGCAATCTTTGGCTTCTGAACGAGGATGATGAGAGTTGCTGGGCGCATCACCGCTCAGCAAGCGAGGCGCGTCGCCGCACCAGCTCAGGCTATTGATGGGCAGACCGAATCCTTGATCCTTCTCCTTGTACGCTCGATTTGACATTCTGTAGTCGTAGAGCTGCACGTGACCTGTAGTGGTGCCCACTGCCAGATTGAGACCGTCTTGCGCAGATCGTAGACAAGTTGCAGAGAGGAGGGATGTGATGGTCTTGTCGCTGCTGACGGAATCGCCATCGCCGACTGAGGAGATGCCAGGCAGGGCATTTCGGGCAGATAGCAGAGCAGCTTGCCTTGTAGATCTAGTGGCAATGGAGATGCTGCCGACTCTATTGCGACTCCTAGCATCCCACAGTTGAACGCAAGCGTCGCCTTCGGTTGCCAACGACATGAGGCCGTGCGCAGGATTGACGTCCAGCGCATTGCAGCCTGTTATGCGACCTGCTGACCCAGCCTGATCCAACTCGAAGGGGGCGAGGAACCTGCCTTGATCCAGATTGAGCCTGTACACCTCCGCACCCGCTGCTCCGACATAGGCGACTGCAGAATTGTAGTGATATGCCAGCGCTCTGCCAAACTTGGGGATGCGTATCCGCGTGTGGAAACCTCCTCGGGCGTGCAGCTCCAGCGTGCGGTCGGTCTGCAGCAAAAGCATCTTTGTCCAATCGTCCGACAAGAGCTGGCAGGGAGGCAAGGTCAGCTTCATACACTGACCGCTCCACGAAGCACATCCCGCCACTCACCTCAAAGTCGACATTTTCAGCTTCGGTGACGCGTTGGAACTTCAAGCTGAGCTGCTCATTGTCCCACGTGCGAATGCTGGGTTTGTAAGTGCCGGTGGCGACAATATGATTGCCATCGCGCGTGCTAGCGATCCTATTGGAAGCTTCGGGGAATTCGAAATCCTGAATCAATTCGATCTTGTTGAGCTCCTCTGCTCGAGCGATGGATCGTGCGCGCGCAGATGCGTTTTTGCGCGAGAGGCGCTTGTTGGAGGAGCCGTGAGGACGCAGCAGGTCGGGCAGCGAGGTGGAGCGCGTGGATGATTCGCCTGCCCCTCCTCCCCCTCCGCTGACCGTGTACACTCTGGATGGGGTGGGCACCGGCATGGCGAGCAGAGCAGCAGAGCACAGCGTTGGTGTGAATGAGGTTGAAGGAGAAGCAGGGCAAGCGCAAGCGCGCGGCGCGAGTAGAAGAAGTCGAGCACGAGCATCAACAACCAAGCAAAGCGCTCGCGGCTGCCTGATGCTTGCTGCACAGGAAAAATTGCACCGCCCGCCTGTCCGAGTTGTTGAGCAGTGAGTGGGACGCGTAGGCGGGCAAGAGCATCCATCAATCATGCACGCGCGCTCACTCGCTTGCTTCATCCAGTCGAGAAGTTCACGCATGCGCACGCAATATGCCTGCTCATGCGACTTCGCCTGCCTGCCTGCCTGCCCATCTCCACACTCAAGACTTCCACCGCATCGCCCTTGCGCCTCCAGTCGCACCCACCGCCGCTCTCTCAGCTCCTCCAAGCGTACCATTGCGCTTCTTTTGTACACCCTGACCTGACGTCACTGTATCAGAACGTCGATCTTGCCTGGCTAACAGAAGCACGCACCGGAAGAAGACATCGTCCTCTGCACCGCCTCACCGTTTCGCATCGGCTCGCACTTGCGCACTTTCTCTTCATATAGCTTCCGTGAAGATGGCATCAGCAGCAGGAGCAGGCGCTTCTTCGCGCTTCGGCGCATTCATGAACCATCCCGCTGGCCCAAAGACTGGTGAGTTTGCCTGGAGGGGCGGATGTGAGGCATTCAGCAGGCTGGGGGGGGGGCCGAAGTTGATGGAGCAGCGTCGGCACGCCCGAGGGACGCATTCGGAAGCTGGGGATTGCACTTGCCATACTCTATGGAGGCGCATCAGTAGACCATGGCGTGCTTGTAAGGGGATGCATACAGCCGGCGTAGTCATGAGTCGATGGGTGTATGCGCGCATCAGGGTGCCCATCGCGGCCCCACACCCGCACCCTCGCTCCCACCGCTCTGCTCACTCTTGCCCTTCTCCTCTCCGCAGTCTTTTTTTGGGCACCGATCATGAAATGGGGATTGGTGATTGCAGGATTGAAAGATCTGAACCGTCCAGCGGATAAGCTGTCCCTGTTCCAGAATGCAGCCTTGGCAGCCACGGGCATGATCTGGGTGCGATACTCCCTCGTCATCACACCCGTCAACTACTCTTTGGCCGCCGTCAACTTTTTTGTGGGGACGACGGGCATTGCGCAGCTATACAGGATCTGGGAGTGAGTTGCGAGCGGCGCGGCGCGGCGCGGCACGGTCGTTGCTGTGCTGCTGCTGCGTGACAGCAAGGCATCCTTCTCTGCAATGCCACCATGACTGACCTTGAATGCTCGATTCGCGCTTCACCACAGCTATCGACGCACACAAGGTCAGCCGGCTTCTATTTTGGACGCAGCCAAGGATCTGCAACAGGATGCCAAGTCCAAATTGGAGCAAACTCGCAAGTTGTAGGTATGCATGCTTGGACGGTGGCCGCTCAAGCCCGATGCAGATCCATCAACATCTTCTCTTCGACTTGGACTCTGCCCCATCACGTATCATACATGCCTTTCACGCAATCGATCTCGTCGCTCGATGACAACGTGACTTCTCACGTCTTCAACCCATCACATGCGCAGAGCATCAAAGCGACAGGTCCCGACGATGAACAAATAGCTCTGGACCAAAGCACAAGCTGTCCGAGCAATCAATTGCGTCCCTGCGCTGGAGAGTATGTGTGAATGTGTATTGATTGGTATGTACAAGGGCTGCGAGCCTGGTGCAGAACTGCCCAGACTGGCGATGGTGAAGTGCAAGAGGCCTCGAATGAGTATGGAAAGATGAGAAGATGAATGGCAAGGCACGCGCAGCGCAGCGCAGCGTAGTGTGGGCGCGCGAGAGATGAGTGCAGAAGATCGAGCAGCGATGGCGTGGGATGTGGAGATGCTGTGTGCTGTGCGTGGCACAAATCCAGAATGCAAGCGTCCATTAAAGAAGCGGCGGGAACCCTTTGGTTTGAAACTCTTGAATCGACGAAAAGGTGTTTCATGGACGCTCAGATGAGCATGGCGAGCAGCTTGAACAGGGGCATAGGTCCATTGTTCCTCCTGGCAGCGCTAGTCTGACCAGCATTCAGCGCCGAATTGCTGCCCGTCACGCCCAGGTCGTTGCCTGCGCTGGTGATGGAGGCGGTGAGGGCGCTTCCGCTGATAGAGGCAGTGTCTGCGCCGTTTGACCAGGCAGAAGGGCTGGGCAGCACGGAGAAGGAGGACGAAGTGGGGCTCTGTTGTTGTTGTTGTTGTTGCTGCTGTTGTTGTTGCCCTTGTTGCTGCTGTTGCTGCTGTTGTTGGCCTTGTCCATCATTGTTGGCAGGAGAAGGCGAAGAAGCAGCGGTTTGGCCATTGGACGTCTGTTGTGCACCTCCAGCATTGTTGTTGTTGTGGTTGTTGCTGGACGGGGAAGGCTTGTCTGCTCCCTTGTTGTCATCGTCGTTGGAATCATCGGAATAGCCAGAGTTTCCGCTGGAATCTCCTCCCTTGTTGTACGCATCGTGGTAGTTGCCCCAGCTCAAGTCTCCCGCCACATCCTCCGATATGTCCGTCTCGGCGCTGCAAAATCGTCGGACAAATTGTCAGTATATGGCAAGTGTGAAATGGGGAAAAATGGATGTTGCTACTCACCCGACCAGATCCTTGTAAACGCAAAAGCCTTGACCGACGGTGGGTTTGACAGCCTTGAGCGAGTTGGAGCTCACCGTACCCTTGTCCTTGGCCGAAGCGGAGCACTGATCGTTCCATGCTGCTCTAGCGCTGCCAATGTCCGGATAACCATATCGGCCAATGGTGTACACCACCTTGACACCGTCGCTCGCAGCAGAGACGCTGGAGCAGCAAAGAGCGCCGAGCACGGCTGCGGAGAACAAGAGGCTGGAGGTGGAAGAGCGCATCTTGTTTGAGTGTGTGTGTGCGGGTCGAGCAAGCTAGTGCGTGGGATGAGAGAGGGATGTGGCTGAGAGGGAAAGAGTGGGACAGAGAAGCAGGTCGACAGGCGAGCTAGTGTGGGTAATGAACGTCGATGTTGGAGTGCAATGAGTGTGTGTAAAAGTGAAGGGGGGTGGGGAGCCAGCCAGCGAGCAGGGGTGGATTGCTGTGCTCAACACTGTTAGGATGGAGAGAATGTCGAAGTGCGATGTCGACGGAGCGTAGAGTTGATGATGGTTCGAAGAGATCAAAGCGCGAGCGGATCCAATGGGCGTTCGTTGCAAGCACAAACAGTCAGTCCAGTCCATCAGCGAGCGAACCCTTGCCGGTCTGCACGCAATGGCAAGCTCTAGTCAAATGAAGACTCATATCGCATGCCCCCCTCCTCCTCCTCCTGCGTCACTGAAAGGGCGCTAACATTGACACAAACACCAGCATACATACATTCGATGCAACCGTGCTGCTCCATTCACGATTCCACCAATCCGAGGCATGAGCCGTTGGCTTTCCCCACACAATACCATCTGCAGACGCATTTTGGCAGCATCAGTCGCGAGGCTGCGAGCAAGGCTTTCGAGGCGATAGGAGAGATGCCGCATGGCCTCCTTAATTGTTCAGGAGGGGGGGGGGGGGGGGGGGGGGGGGGCAGCAGCTGTAGCAGGAGATGCTCAAATTAGATACTCGTGACTGCTTGCGTGTGCGTGGCATGCAGCGGTACTGTGAGCTACGCACGACTTGCTCGACGGACGACTGCTTGGGGGGAGGGGGGAGGCGCACAAAGGCCGACAACAAGTCGATGGACATGTTCAGGGGGATGGCGCAGATCTCCCAATGAACCATGTATGCAGCATGCGTGCGTGCGTGCGTGCATGCACACCGTGCGCGGCGAGCGCACTGCAGATCCCCAAGGACAGCAGCGCGTAGGTTGATGCAGCCCGCAACCAACGCGACGCGGAACGGCGGGGTTGCGCTGTATGGCAGCAAGAATGAGGAGTGCATGCTGCTGTGCACGCAAGAGTCGGTGCTTACTGTCAGCGGCAGTCACAGCGCCATGGCGACTTGCGTGCATGCTTGGACTGCGCTCTCTCTAGCTTGGCTCCCCCTCCTTCCTCCTCCCCCTCTGCCCTGCTGCATGCTCTGTATCCTGATCTCCTTTTTCTGCTTCCGCGCCCTACGGTATGCGGGCGTCGCGGCGGACCGCATACCCAATACGCAGCATACACACGACCCTTCAAGACGCCGCGCTGCGCTCCTGCTCGAGCGCCCACGATGCCGAGCAGAAGGCAAGAGTCGGAGCTTCGTGCTCGGTGGTTGAGGTATAGCGTGTCGATCGAAGCAGCTAAAATACCTTCCAAGCCACAACTGTGCATCTCCGAAGCGCGCTAAAGGGGAAATCCTTGTCGAGCCGGCCGTTGGGCAAGAGGCGCCTCCATCCAAACATTCGAGGCTATTCTGCGCGCCTGCGCTCACAGCTTTACTCACGACTCCCAATCGTGAATTTCGCGCGCAGGAGAGATCTGAACGCAGTCATGAGTCACCGCCGCCTGCGAGAGGACACGAACACGCACCGCCCTGCTCATCGCTACCTAATCACCCCCACCTTTCCTTCTCTTTGCACTTTCCAGCTCCCCACGTCATCACCACCAAAGCCCATCTCGAGGGCAGAATGCTAGTGCCGCCGCCCAATTTCGGATTGGTGGAGGACAGCCTCTACAGATCAGGTGCGCCAGATCTGCTCAATTTCCCATTCCTAGAGACGCTCAGCCTAAAGAGCGTCATTTGGCTGGCTCCCGAAGAGCCGGATGGTACCTTGTGAGTAGTATGAGGTGGCACTACGTCGATGTTACGCATCCGGGGCTCTGCTCAGCTCGAAGCGATGCCCCC
>NW_020290078.1:38039-67802 GCF_003144195.1 Ceraceosorus guamensis | reverse complement strand
CAACCGTGTACCACACTTTCTCCGAGCGTAAGACTGCCTCAAGCCTATTCTGCCAGCTAAAGAAATCTGCCGATCCCTTGAGGACGGGCACCTTGCTGAATGAAACCTTGTTGAGTGACATTGTTGTTTGCTGAGCTTTGGGTACGGTGTTGAGCGGGGTCAGGGTCTGAGCTACAGACTCTTAATCTGTTGTGAGAAGAGATCAAATTCATAGCGAGTGGGGGGCTTGACTGAAGGAACTGGAAGAGACTTATATACATGCATAGAGAGGAGGCCTGTGCGCTATTCTGACCGTTCAGATGCCTCATGCAGGAAAGGGGACCGTGCACTCAATAGGTCAGTGGGGCATTCTTTTTAGCTCTGAAAGCAGCAATAGCCTCACTCTGTGCGCATGTAGCTTGGGTTAAGGGAAGTGCCTTCTACTGACTGCCAACGTAGGGGAATAGCAGCCTGTTTGAAGCCTTGCTTGTAATCAGTGAGAGAAGCTGTGCAAATGTAGATCTGACTTGACACGAGTAGAGTCGAGGCTTGATCTAGAAGGCCTTTGCTCAGCACATCTTCATCCTTGATCTGAAAGTCAAAGGGATGGCAGACTGTATCTGACACGAGTCTACCATCATTGGCCGAGTAGATGTGCACCCTATCCTCTAGACCCAGAACAAACAGATTGGCTTCAAGGTCAAAGTCGATTGTTTCAACACAACTCGGAGTATCCTCTATTTCGACAGTGCGGATTGTAGCGCGGGTCTGAAGATTCCAGTAGCATATCCTCGTTGACCTTGTTCTGACCTCTTCATCAGCAGGCTGATTTTGAAGGACTATGACACACATCGGCCATCGGACCTGCATCGCGATAGGGATGCCCGTGAAGCTTGTGGGTGAGAAAGACAAGCTCCCGCAGACCACATATGACTTGTCGTGCTGCAACTTGTAGTCTTTCAAGATACACGTGTCGGCATCCTCCTCCACCACAAATTGGTGGTCTCCATCGGTGAAATGGTGCGATTGTAGCCTTGTGTGCGCTGGCATGTCTCCACATTGCAACAGAAGCTTTGAATCCGAAAGCTGTTGCAGACTTTGAAACGCAGGTTCATTGTCAGTTGTGGGCGCTATCTGAAGTTCTACTATTGAGTAGTCAGGCTCATGCTGGCTGGGCCAGGCAAGAAGGATAGTGAGGCTACCGCAGCGATTGGTCTCGACTATTCTGGCCTCACTAGGCCATGCAAGAGTACGGAAATGGCTACATGCGCGAGAAGAGCCTTGCGCATCTGGTGACCGTGCTTGTAGTGCTCCCGATGTGGACCATGCTAACGACAATGCTCGATACTCGTCGCAAAGCACTTTGTATGATGTCTGCGCGGAGAAATACCCGGTAGCGCTTGCTGTGGCTGCGTCCGCAATTGCTGTGAAGCCTTGAGTGTGTCTTCGGTCACCAGTAGGGAAGGGTGCATGCACGTCAGAGATGATGGCCCATTGCACGGCAATGCTGCGCCAGATTTCTTGCGTCGCATCGAACCACGCCCTCCATCCTCTTGATATTCTTCTGCTGCGGATGATTGTCTTTGCGTCCACGAGGGTCATGAGATGACTTCTGGTTTCCGCTGGCAGGTCCGACATGCGAAAGTGCGAGCTCATCGTGATCAGGGTGATGAGCGAGCGTGCCAGTGCAGCTGATGAAACGAATCGGGCAGAAGGAGGAGAGCCCCCGCAAAGTCGTTATGTGCAAGGGTTGCAGTCGCAAGTGAAGCCTGCTGGCTCGCACGAGTGCTCAAAAAGCAGCTCAATCGCCTTTTGCCATCCTTCTCTAGAATCTGACGTCCATACGAAACATGTTAGTCAGGAGTGTCGTCAGGCGTGGAGAGATCGATGTAATGAGGCAAGAGGGTCTGTACTCTGTTGTGGTGTATACATGTACATGTTCAGGCGGTGCATGCATATGCATGTTGAAGCGCGGCTGTGAGACGCGTACACGTGACAAGCGCAAGTGCACCCAGATGCCGAACTGGCCGATCGGGAAAGTGAGTTTAATGAAACACTGATGAGCTGAGCGAGACGCGGTCATTCGTGATTCACGATTGCATGCATCTAGCTATGACTTCTATAGGCCTGCTCGATCGGCGCATCTTTCTGGCGGCGAATTGATTGATCTCGGGTCGCCTTTAGAATTCAGAGTCGTGTGGCTGCATGAATGCCGTGTGTCGATCGTGATGATGCAAGTACGGTTAATTTAGGTGCAATTCCGAGGGCTGAAGTTGATCCGAGACTTGCACATATGCAGAGTGTGGTGCATGAACAATTGCCGCGTATACGCATCACTCTACCACCTGCAGCAGCACTGGGACTTGATCCCGCCTTTTCCGTCATGACATCGTGTCTTTCTACTTTTGAGATTACATCCGCATTTCACCTTGCGCAAGGACTCTTCTCAATGCCTATATAGCGACCACTGATCCTTCAAACTTTGGCCACTCTTCAGACTCTTGACTCACTATTGACTTTTATAGGTGACATTCATTCGCGATTGAATTTCGAGGCGCATCTCGCGTCATTGTCGTGGTGGTCAGCGATGAAGGTAGCTGAGTTCTCGAGAGCGGTCTTCATGACATGGGGATCGGGCTACAGATGTCGGGGCTGATGGAATGCATCTGTTTTTGATTGTAGGAAGATGCCCGAAGAGTCTCTACTGCGCTTTCGACATTCGAGTTCTGGTGGTGCTTTTATATCGCGCAATCTTGATGCTTCTACCTTTTGATTTTGCTGATGTCGCAGCGTGGAGGGCATGCACTCCATTCTACGCTTCGTCGCGCGATAGTGGCGGCAAACGAGGATCGAAATGGCTTGGATCCATGCGCATCGCTTCTCGAGTCTCTTGCACGAGATTCTCCAAGTCTCTCGACAACGCCTCCGACATTGCTACGCTCTGTTTCGTCAGCATGTGATCCTCGACTTGAGAGCGCGTTCTGCCGCGCGTGTTGAAGTCGATGTACTGAAGGCCAGACTGCGAACGTAGAGTGAAAATCGTGCTGGCGTCCATGTACAGAGACTGCAGGGCGTCGGTCAGGACGATGTCCTCCTGCGCGGGAAGAGAACCATCCTCCAAGGTCTCGATGGACTCCTCTCTTGTCTCGATGCGCCAAGCTCTGATGTTCTCGAATGGATGCTGCTCGCATTCGAAGAGGGTGTCGAGGCGATGGCAGTTGAGGTCGACGAGAAGAAGATGGGAGAAAGAGGGCTCTTGAAAAGGGACCTCCACCAGAGCTTGGCATACACGCCCATTCGAATAGGATGAGTGCAACATTTCAGCATCCAGAATATAATCTGGCAGCACCTCTTCGCTGTAGTCTTTTGTGTGAAACGGGCTCTCAGGAAAGGTGTAGCGGATGAATCCGACTCCGATCTGACCCCGGTACGGCTTTTTGTTCAGGCAAAAGTACGGCCTGACGAGAGTGATTCCCCACTGGTACACAATCACTAAAGTTTCCGATGCAACGTCAGACCAGACGTCTTCAGGTGATGTGACTTCAGTAAGCATCTGAGGGATCAAGTACTTCGAAGAGATCAAGCACTTCGAAAGTTAAGCGTATTCTCATGACTGGCTCAACACCTCGGCTTCTCACCCGCGCGTGGAATTGAGCGTCCAGCAGCTCGTCGAGAAGACTGCGAGCATACTCGGAAGGCATGACAAAGAAGGCAGACTTTGTCAGATGGCAGGTTCTAGCGCTTTGCCAGCTTATACATTATCCGTGCTCACGATGCGCGTACCCTCAAAGGATTCACCTGCCTGCGTCCGAGGTGGCGCCAGTCAATGGCAAGAGGCAGATGGTCCAACCCAGCTTCTGTATTGCCGACAGACACTGTTCCAATATAAACGTCGACGCCTTGCAGAGACAAAGCGCTGAGCCAGACGTCAGGCGATGGGGCAAGTGTAGGCGGCACACTTCCCTGCATTGTGTAGCTAGAAGTTTGGCTGGTCAAAGTTACACCTTCACCCTTTGCACTGCGGAAAGAATAGATCGCAACGCCGGCGCTATCGGCTACAAAGAGGAGTTGCCTGTCCAGATCAAAGTCCAGCGAGTCAATCTGGCCTTTTGTGTTCTTCAAGCTGAATGTCTTGGTCAGTCGATGCGACTTGAGGCACCAGCAACTTACCGAGCAAGCGGACTTGCCCGTCTCCGAGTATTCTGCTTGTACAGAGGATCCTATCATACAGACCGGCCGGTGCACACGAAGTGTTGATGGCTCAGCATGGCAAGGTATGTGCATCGCTGGCTTTGTGGTGCCAGCTTTGTCTCTGTCAACCCCAAGGTGCTGTACGGCCCAGCTATCATCTACTTGTTGGTGGACAAGCACAAGCTCGTTGCTATTGTCGGTAGCCATCCAAGCAGTTGGTCCTTCCACATGCTTGACTTGAGAACGAACTGTCAGAGTCCGCCCAACTTGCCCTAAATTGGCGTACGTCGAGGTAGCGATGTACATTGATAGCATGAGAGTGGAGTAGCCGGCTTCCCCTTCCACACCGACGACGAGAACTACATATCCATTGGAAGTCGTAGCGGTAATTCGTGGCAAAGTAAACAAGCCCGTCTTGTCTTCAATCGTTCCACTTAATTTTTGCATCGTGGCGTGAATCTGGGGCGTCGACCAGCCTTGCACGAGCATGACGTGGGAATCGCAGAGTGAGCGATACGTCGCTAAACGGTCAAAAGCACCGCTTCCGCTTGTTGTGGCAGCATCTTCGGCTCGTGAGAAGCCATCTTTGCGATTCTGGGCTGGTTGACAAAGTGGCAATGGCAAATTGACGCCATCGCAAAGATGCCAGTGAAAGGCGACACTGCGCCAAACTTCTTCAGTACTGTCTACGAACACCTTCCACCGACGACATACTCGTCTGCTACGGATGATCGTCTTCGGATCAACGTGCACGGCAATGCTTACCCAGAGCTCAGGTGGCAGATCCATGAAGGAAGGACTAGACGTCATGATTGAGATCTTGCAAAGCTTTGAGGAGTACGACTGGCTGACGCCTGTGGAAAGGTGTGGTTGTGAGGGTTGTGGTGGTAACTTGACAGGTACATCCGCGCCGGCCGCTGCTCGAAGCGGGAGTGGGCAGAATGCAGCTGTATTCCGATTGCAATAGCATGCAGAGCAGCAGCTGTATGCGCTGCGAGAGGCCGCTGTGTGCGTCGCTTTGCAATAAGCAGAGTCCTTCCCAAGCACACCGCCCGGCTTCCAGTCCTGCTGTTTTCGATCCATTCAAGCTGCATGGAGGCAGCAGAGACACTCACGACTGTGACTCGTGACTCACATCGCCAAGCGCGCTCGATGTGCTTCCTGATCGGCGTTCATGCAGCAACGAGTGCCCACTTATATAGAGCCATGCACAGTCGTGAGTCGTGAGTCGTGACAACCTTCGCGGCGAGTATCCGTCGTCCCGACTGCACGCTGGCCAAGTCCGAGTCTGAGTGTTGTTGAGTGCGGTGAAACATCGCGTGACTGAGACTGGCTCGACCACGTCGCCATCTCTCGATCCTCCAATTCATGAGTCATCGGGCCTCGACTGCTCGCGGCCGGGCCAGTCTTGAGGTGGAGCTATGTATATATGCAGCTCAGATGCAACGTGGGCTGAATAAAGTGTGAGAGGAGCAGGGTGCTTCAGAGAGCAGCTGGCTCGCGAGGCGCGAGCCATGCTGGCAGCAGCCGGATACATGCAAGACGCTTTCTTGCTCTTGCTCCATTCGTGATTCACGATTCACAGTTCACGATTGACAGCAACTCGAGGTGAGACAGCTTGAACGCCTAGCTGCTGCCTGCGCATGGCGAGGTTCTGCACTTGGGAAGCCGCGGTGGTATTCAAGATTGACGAGCGCGAGGGCGCGACAGCTTGAACGCCTGTATATAGCTGCTGCGTGCATGATGGCGAGCTGCTGAACTCGGGAAGCCGCGGTAATATTCAAAGATTGACGAGCGCGAGGGCGCACTTGTTCGCGCGCTGCGCCCTTCATTCTGAGTGATGTAGCTCTTGCATTTGTTTGTATTCAATAAGCAAGATTGTGATTCGCATATTGAATCTTGAATGAAGAGAATTTTGAATTAATGTCCGCCCGTTGCCCGTCGTCTGGCATGTAGAAGAGTGGTGTTGCGTCTACGTGCTAGTTCACGTGAATTTGAATCTTGAATGCCATGGATACCGAGCATGATCAGCACAAGAGCGACGCTTCTCAGTACCGCACTCATATTTGGCACAGCGTCGATTTGAAGAAGCCTGGTGGGCGAGCGGCATGCTCTGTAAGATTTGTGATTCGACAAGTGAATGTATATGCGTCCTCAAACCCGCGTGATCTTCACACCCAGCCATTTCCCTGCCTCCGCCACTCACCCTGCCAAGTCAGTCGTGAGTTTTCACGGCACCGTATATGACCGCAAAGATGCGTGAGTGGGAGCAAATAGTCGCCGAGGGAAGCAAAGCAATAGTAGTGATGAATGTCGGCGAGTCAAGTACGATCTTTGGCCAAATGCAGCCTCATCGCCTTCGCACTTGGCTAGCGGGTTGCTTTCAGAGCTCTGGAGAGGGAGCGGGAGCGGCTGGAGGAGGACGAGGATTGACGGCTAAACCGAAATCGACGTACTCAAGCCCCGATTGCGTTCGGATCGTGTACACCGTGGTTGCGTCCATCCACATATCCCAAATCCGGTCATTCTCTTCTGGATCGAAATATTCATCATGTTCCTCGTCTTCGGACTCGGACAACGGTCTTCCCCTGGTCTCCAGAAGCCAGGCTTAAACATTTTCGAAAATGTGGTCCTTCGGCGTCCACGCCGAATCCAGGCGGAAAGCGTTGAGATCGATCACGATCATGTGATAGAAAGGCAAGTAGGAACATGGGGGCTGTTGCGCAGTAAATTGACACAAGCGCCCCATGCCAAATGCAGTGTGATCCACCTGTAGAGTGGGAACGACCAGCTCCATCTCTGGGTCTACGTAATAATAATGAAGTACCGCTACTTTGATGCAGTCGAAACGACGGTGCTTGAGTTTTGAATACGGTCTTGTCAACGTCAGACCCCATGAGTACGTCACAACAAGAGTGTCTGTGGCGATGTCTGCATGCACCTTTTTAGAAGCTTTGACAGGAGCTTCGTCATCAGAGCTGACCTTTAGCAAATCAAGTGCGTTAGGGAAGAGCGTGACCGATGGCGATGAGTGCAACCGACTCACTGAGATAAGCTTGATGTAGGCTTCCAGGGTGCTAGGGCGACACAAAGCAAGTGAAGTGAAGGGTTTCAGCTTGCATGCATGGCCGATCTACCTGCCCACCCACCTTCGACCCATGCGAGAGGGGTTCCATGTGGACCCTTCCACGGGACGCCAATCGATGTGAAGCTGCTGATGCAAAAGGTAATTGTCGTCGTTGGAAAGATATATAGTCCCAACAAAGATCTCAACAAAGATCTGGGAAGCGCGTAGTGTGTCCTCTTCGCGGCAGCCAGGGAAAAAGGCCCGAAGCGGACCATCAATTTCGAAGTCAAATGGCTGGCAAATTGAACTTGACACAGTGCTTCCATCAGTCGCCGAAACGATGCTTGCTCCTTCTGACTCCTGTAGGAATACCAGGCCAGCTTCTTCATCGAAATCAACTCCTAAAGGGCTGACGCTATCGGGAAGTCGGACCTCTCTGAATTGCTGGTAGGTTTCTAGGCTCAAGAACAAGATCCATCCCGTCTCGGACACCTCTGGTGGCCTCTCAGTGACTACCACACCTATGGGCCACCGTATGGACATGTCAACGGGAACTCCGAAATGTGAAGGCACAGTGATGGTGCGACACAGCTGATACGAAGCGTCTTTGATCCTTTTGAAGACCTGTATCGAGTGTCCGCCATTCTGCACTACCATGTTTACGACGAAGTGATACGCGCCATCGTGTCCACAGTATACCCCGTTCGCTGGTGAGGCGACCTGTTTCAGCACCTTTGTGGCTGCTAAACACTCTTGAGCGGGGTCGTCACAGGCGAGAGCAGCGAGCACGGAGACTTCTGTGATGGTTTCCGAGCCGTCGTCCTCGGCGCTCAAAACACTGATTCGTCCTGAGTTTCTAGTGTTCAGTATGACCGGTCGCTGTATGAACAAATCGTCTAAGTCGTCTGTCTCTTCTTCTTCTGGGTACGCAAAGTATATTCTTGCAAGAAGCCCATGAGGAGGCAACAAATTGCGGTTCCGCCAATAGTCGCGACCCCTCCAGCGGTCACCGCGCAGGAATATGTCCGGCGTCTGCCAAGCCATCGCGAGCGTCGCATGCTTTTGACAAAGATCCTTATAAGTGGCAACGCCTTCAAAGTACCCCTGCGCGCTGGTAGTCGCCAAGTCGTGCCATCGCGTGTACTCTTCAGACGTGTCTTGTAAGGCGCTGCAGATCGGCAATTTTGACCGAGGATTGTCTATCAATTTCCATTGGAAAGCAATGCTGCGCCAAATCTCTTCTGAGCCGTCGATGCAGGCACATTACTCTCTTGACACGCGTCTACTTCGCAAGAGCGTCTTGGGATCCACCAAGGTCAGGATGTCGCACCTTATTTCGAGAGGCAAAGCGCCCATTTTTAAAGTGACCCTTGATGCAGCGATGGGTTTGGAAACACCCTTCCGTAAAGCTCTTTTGGCGCGCGTGTCTCGCATTGCGGGCGAAAACCTTTGACCACCGTCAGGACTGAGTCTACTGCATCAGACGAGGTGCGATCAGCTCGTGTGGCGCGCGTGCTCCCGGAGGCTCTGATGCTCTATGATACCTTTGCCGGAGCGTGACTAAGGAGAGATGGCTGGTCTCGATCTGTGTATTTGCCAACGCAGTCCGATCAAGGCCTGACAAGAGGTTGCTCAGATTGTCTTGACGGGCACCGCCGCATCGATGAGATGACAAGGAAGCCTTGGCGCTGCAAAGATGTAGCAACGCTTTCAAATGCGGACGTATCTAGAGCTGGTATCTACGTATTGCACTGAGCCAACGCCGCAACGCCGCGGGTTGTGGTCGTGGTCGGCGGAAGGATGACGCTTCGCGCTAAATTTGGCGCGCCGCACTAGACTTAGAACCAAGAATTCACTCAAACTCAATACTATCAAGATGCGCCGCTTGCCGAAACGCGCGCGTGCCTTGTCACGTGCAGGTCGTGGGTTCAAGCCAACGGTGCAGGCACGAGGCTGTGCACAATTTCACTGCCTTATGCGCCCGAGGACAGCATTGGGTGCACTGCGCCGTGATCCTCTCAACTTCATTCAGCTCGTGAGTAGGCGCGCACCTTTTTTTTGGCCTTTTCTTCTTGCGACAAAGCGCTGCTTCGTTGAAAGATGATTGGCGATACGATCAGGTCGATGCTCATGGTCCTTTGATGAAAGGATCGCAGGGACACTTTTACACAGCCAAAATCGGCTCGACAAGATTGTGCCGTAAAGCGCCAGGCAGCGCGCCATGTCGCTTCGCTGGCTTGGCGCCTTCCGGCCAGGTCATTGCTGTAGTCTATAGAGTTGACATTCTTAGATCGCCATGATGGCACAAGGACTGAAGCACTCTACTCGGAAAGTCTGCTTGGGAATGCGGGGTGAGAAGCGCTTGTTGTGCGGGTCTCGTCGAGAGCGAGAGGGTTGGGGGGAAGTCGTGTGACAAGCAGCGGCGAAGAGAGCGAGTTCATGCTGCGATGAGAGAGCGCCGAAAGAGAGGTGCCTGCATGACGCGCATCCGCACTGCATTGGGTTTGACCGGGGGTAGCCCAAGCTGCGCAACACTGTGACTGTCGCGTAAAGGCCACTTGAATTCACTTTTCGATAGTCTCCTGCTCGTCGGTGACACCTTTCTATGGCTCTCCCACTGCGGAGTCCTCCGCGCTTCGATTAGCTGAAGCTTCGTGGCTAAATTTAGTCAGAGAACCGATGTCTATGTACTCCAGACCAGCGTTGTAATGATTTGTCCATACCGTGGTAGCATCTAGATGCACGTGGAGCAATCGATCCGACCAACGCTCTCGCCCGGCTTCATGCGCACTGCCATTTTGCTGAAACACTCTGGTCTGAATGTGCCAGACCTTCACATCCTCGAAAGGGTGCTCGCGCACTGTCTTGTGCGTATCAAGACGTCTCGAGTCCAGGTCGATGACAAAGACGTGCTCCTTCTTGCTGGAAGTG
Source organism: Ceraceosorus guamensis (assembly GCF_003144195.1). Lineage (NCBI taxonomy): Eukaryota > Fungi > Basidiomycota > Exobasidiomycetes > Ceraceosorales > Ceraceosoraceae > Ceraceosorus > Ceraceosorus guamensis. Next base: position 57,634 of record NW_020290078.1, on the reverse strand, counting down.
CCCTGCGCATTCATCACCTGACAAATCCGTGAATTAGCTACCGCTTGGTGGCCGAACGATACATTATTGATGTCGCTGGTATTTTTTTCTAGAAAGACGTGGTAATGTAGAATGGCGACCTTGATGAGATGTCGAGCCCGTGGATCGATGATCTTGGAATACGGTCTTAGAAGACTTATGCCCCAATCGTAGCTCACAGCAAGTGTGTCAGTACGTTGATCGGCATATGTGGCTCGAGGGGTAGGGTCCCAGTCATCGGGGTTCATGGTAGTTGTGGTGTCTGACGATGGGCCGGAGCCTGGCGAAAAGTCGCTCGCTGGACGACTCACGGCATACATCCCCAAATATCGATGCAGAGTGCTGAGTCAAATCGGTAAAGGCACAATGACTTGAGTCGAGAGAATGAGCGAGCGTCGTTGACAACGCGGTCCAAAGCAAGGCATTCACCTTCTTCCGATAGTCATTGGTGTCAAACTCGTCTGCTCAAGTGCGCGCCAGTGGGTTGTGAGCTCCACTTTCAGCGCCGTGATGAATGAGTGCTTCAAATACGCCGTGCCAAGCCAAATTTGCGAGGCCGGCAGATGCCAGAGTGCCTCAGACTCGTGGGCTGGGATGCCCAAGGAAGGAACGTCGAAATCGAGAGGGAGGCATACCCAAGATGCGAGGAGTGAGCCGTCCACGAGTGAGTGAATGCTGACATCTTGGTCGTCGGTGACGAAAAGCAGATTCGCGGATCTGTCAAAATCGACGGCCGACACTCCCTCACATTCTGCGAGATCAAGAACAGGATGTGTCTCGAAATTTCGCAGGTCCCAAGCGACGCAGCGGAATCCACCACTAACATGGTCGTAGGTCAGTGCAACGCAATCAGGATAGCGCATTGCAAGTGCTACGAAATCTCCGCCGTGGATTGGCACTGTGAGGTTGCCCACAATTTCGTAGTGATCGCCGGCTTTCTTCCACACCTCAAGGGTTTGAGGCAAATGAGCCAAATTATTCGACTCTTCCTTTCCAATAATCTCGAAAAAATTATCCTCGAGGTGTCTTTGTCAAGGTGTTACAATATCAGGCATCTTGAATTTGCTGAGTGCGCGGTGCGGTTGGATGTTGGCCGTGTCCGTGCCAGAAAACTTCTTCCGCGCAGAAAGCGATGTGCGCAAAAAATGTCGACCGGTGGCCAAAGTCTCAAACAGCGCCAGGTGTAGTTCGCCTGACCTGCTCGTGCCTACAATGCGCGCCTTCCGAAAGTATCGCTCATTTGAGAGCAAGCCGGTCGGCGAAGGGCGGTGACGTTTCGACGGGGGCGCCATCAGGTGCTCGACGAAGGAATTTGGTGCGTCCCAGGCAGCGGTCAGACGAGCGTGGTGCTTACAAAGGCTCTCGTACGAGTTCACCTCATCAAAGTAGCCAGTCGCGCTTGCAAGGGAATCGTAAGTAGCATGAGCATAGCCCAACAACATGTCCTCCGTCTTCCAAGTTGGCACTGGAGAAGTGGGGCTCTCAATCAGACCCCATGCGTATGCAATGTTGCGCCAAATGTCTTCATCGCTGTCGATCCAGTGCTGCCAGGGCTTCGATACGCGCCTGCAGCGAAAGACGGTCTTCGGATCCAGAGCCCGAAGGATCAGGCTGCGTGTCTCGGCTGGAAAATGTGCGAAGTCCACCTCGACCATGTTTGAATGCGCCGTCGCGCGCTGCGAAGAATGATGGAAAGGGTCGCAGGTACTCTAGCTGCATGTATACATGCCGTGGTGTGAGGGTAAGAGGAGAAAGGTAACCAGTCGTGGTGCCGAATGGCGATGCGCCTTTTACCTACGCAAAGATCTGAGAGTTGGACGTTGGGAGGCGGAGTCACGAATGCTGCAGATCCGCAAAGAGCAGCACAGCTCACGCGTGGCCGGGTGCTGCGAGTTCGGAGCAAGTCGATTAAGGAGCCATTGCAGCAGGCCTTGATTCAGAAGTGGCTATAAGTCAATCATTCACAGATTGAATCTGTGCCTTGCCGCGAGGTACTTCGATGCTAAAGAGCTCATCACGCAGCAGTGAGTCACGACTCACCATTGGGCTTGTCGAACGCTGATGAGGACTGACGGCGCGTCGCAGAAGGTGAGGGCACATGCAGCTGCGGTGGCGGTATGATTGCGACCGTGATGAAGCATGTTCCTTGATTGACGTGAGAGTGGCGCTGCAGTTTATTGTATATCTGAGCTGAAATCATCATCTGTGGGCTGAGACGGCAGGCATAGATGAGCAGATGGACGAGCAAGCCGCCGTATAGTCACGAGTGTTGAGGTATCTAGGCAGACTGCGTGAAACCAAGGTACGTCAAATCACGTGAATGGATGGGCGAGGCTTCCTGTTTGATGGCCGTCTCTTCCCGCAGGGCATATGTCGCAGAGTCCAGTCGATCGCGCTTGCTGCACCATCAGCAGGAATCGGCATTCATTCGTAAGTTACCTTCAAAACAACGCGACAGCGTTTGCAATTTGTACGTGGCAGCTGAACATGGGAGCGTCTGGATGTAGATTTCATGCGCGCATCTTGGCTCGCCTCAGAGCAAATCAAACCGGTTGTGCATCCAGATCGCAACGAGAACCAAGAGAATGGCAACAATGATGGAGCCGAAGAGCTCCCCTGGCCACGAGAAGAGCGCGCGCGATTTCCATCAGCATACAAAGAAGACTTTGACCTGAGAGCCTGTTCAATGACCAAGCCACTCACCGATCCCATTGTCCGGCTTGAGATCTTTGGGCACGTCGATGACTCGGAGGGTATTATCTGCACTTGCACTGATCAGCGTCCTGCCGCTCGGACTAAACTTGAGAGCTGTTGAGGGGAATCCATGAGCATCCAAGATGCGTACAAGCGGCTGCGAAAGGCATTCGGAAATGACTCAATGTGAGTCGACTAGGACGAACAGCGATTGTCCACTGCTTGCCGCCCATCACTACTCACGCGAAGTGTCCGTGCATCCAGTACACCGACTGACAGGTCCGATGATCCATATGCCAGCTTAGTACCATCGGAACTGGCGGCGCAAAAGATGGCTCCAGGGTCAGGCTCTGCATGCTCCGCAATGTCCTGCTCGCACTCACGAAACATCAAACACCGTCACTGGCTTGTCGGAGATCTTGCGCGTCTCCACCAGGTCCCACGAATCGGCGTCCCACGATGTCACGAAGCTGGTACGTAGGGAAAAGGGGCATGAGCAAAACGATATGTCTTGTTGGAGTAGCCCGAGGAGCAGCATGCTGCCCCAACTCTGAATCTCGCTCTCCGCCGCCCACTCACCTCCTTCGATCAGCTTTGCCCTTGCCCTTCGACCCCGACCCACCAGACCCTGAGTTAACCACAGTGAACAGCCGATGCCGCGTGCCACCGTTCACAGGGTCACCTCTTCCAAACTTTGCTGCGCGGAAAGTGCACGCAGCGCTCTGTGGGCTGGTGTTGCCAGCAGCGAGCGCAGCAGAGTGGCCTCCCAGGCCCGGATTCTGGATCGTCTGCACGAGCCGGCCTGCATGCGCGCCTGACGAGGTCTTTCCGCCGCCCACACCTTTCTCATCGCCCTCCTTGCCCGCTTCCGTCGCCCAAACCTTGATGCTCCTCTGAGCGCAGACTAGCACCTGTGCAGAATCTTCGCTAAAGTCGGTGTCGAAGATCTCCTGCACTGACTCGGGCTTTGCGCTGGTATCGCTCCATGCTGACTCCAGAGAGGGGTATCGAAGCAGCGCGTGTTGGCCATCCGACGTTCCGACAGAGAGGTGTGTGCCTGTGGGACTGAGCGCGATCGCGCGCTGCTCCGAGAGTATGGGGTCAGAGATGGTAATGCCAAGACCTCATGTCGTCATACTGCCGCTCACAATGTACGACTCTGGGTCCCGGATGTCAAGACCTTTGGCGGCCGCGGCCTTAGAGAGGGTGATCTGCGCTTGCACCTTGTCCTTCTCTGAAGCTGTCGACGCGGTGACGCTGAAGTCAAAGATCCGGACTGGCTCGTTGCGTCCGGCCTTCACATGCTCAGCTGGGCAGTTGATGCCGGCCAGGATTTGATGTGACTTTCGGGCAGAGGGGGTGAGCTTGTTGGTCCCAAGCTGCAACATGGAGCTAGCTGGTCTCCAACACTCACTTGTCTCTCTACAGCCAAGCAGCCCGGCGCATCCTCGTCTTTGCTCAGCTTCGTCTCGTGAAGCGCCTCCGTCTTTCTGTCATCTTTCAAGATCCTCAACACCTTGAGAGCATTGGTGACGCCTGTCCTGCCAACGCCTCCGCCTCCTCCGTACACGACCAACTCCTCCTCTAGAAAGTCGAGCGCATAGACTGGGATGCCCGCGGGGACTGGAAAGTGGGCCACGCGCGACATGATGGCGGACGAGGTGGTGCGCAAGGTCTTTTGTCGGCGCAGATGAGCCTGGCGGTCAATGGGTATCGTCGGGGTTGATAGCACAGGCAGGCGAGGAGAGTCAGAGAAGTCACGTAGTCACGAGGTGGTAGCAGTAGCGATGAGCTGCTACGAGCCAAAGTCGCGCCCGGATGCGTCACGCATGCACGAGCCAGGATGGCAGTCACAGTCAACGAGTCGATCACGCGTAGCGCGGATGGGCGGGGATCGGCTGTGTGATCTTAGCCTGCAAGGCCGGTGCTTTCCATTTGGTTCATATTTCCCTAAGTGAGCCCTCGCGGCAATGCGCCAATGGCGCAGCGGAAATAGCCACTGTGTTGTAGTCGGTTAGCATGACGACCTCATATTTGTGAAGTTAGTCGTAGACCCGAGTTCGATTCTCGGCGGAGGCATTTTTTTTTGGGGCATTTGCGAACGTGCTCCGCGAATCTGCTTTTCGATGATGAATGATGGATCCACGCTTGACTTGGTTCGCATGTCATCTGGAACCACCTTTCATCGGCCATTGAGTAGCATCTCACCGGCAGCTAAGAACATCAACTGAAATCCTGCCTGACCACTAGTGACTCGATCACCTCTCGATGTATGCCCACTTTGCTCGCTTCATGTGCAAGACACGTGACTAATTCTGAGCATTTGTTGGTTCCCGATGCTCACTCAGACACTTGAGTATCAAAGTAGCGGTCTCGAGTCACCCCATGGGAGAAAAGGAGAAGAGCTCGCGCCGCTCGCACCTCGTCTTCCAATCCACTATTTCGAAGGCGAAATTGGCTTTGGCAACACGGCTCTTAGGGAATGGGCCTTTCGAGGACTTCGGATGTGGTCAACGTCGCTTGGTCTTTCTCTGCTCACAATCACGGAATACCATCAAAAGTCGACGTACCCTGCGCGAATCGCAGTGCGAGACCATTCGGAGGATATTCTCGTTCCCTAATTCATCTTCTGAATTTGGGTACTGCACTTCGTGTTCATGTTCATGACGCGTTGCGAGCAGACAAAAGCGTACTCGATTGCGTGACGAATCGCGATCGGCGAGGCCAGGCGAGAACCTTTGAAGCACTATGCCACGGGCGTCCAATGCAATCTCTGTCCCACCTGCGATGCGACGATCATGGTCAGCAGCGCGCTGGTCGACTGAGCGCTTCATTCGCCGACGCACCAGCTTGGTCAAGTCGATTGTTTCGAAGAGGCTGTTGGGTGGGCAAGCGTGAGATTCTCGTGGCGCACAGCGCGAGGCGACGCCTGCATCACTCACGAATCATCCACTTTGTATGCGTCGCAGTTGACGCTGTAGCTCAAAGCGATGGGATATCTGACCTCGATGTTGAGTGTGGCCCAACTCCCCTCTCCATGAGCCTCTGCTACATCTGCGCACGTCTCCAAAACATCTCTTGCTGCTGCGTTCGAGTCTGCCTCAAAGTGTTTGGAGTACTGCCAGACTGTGGGACCACATTCAAGGCGAGTGTCAGCAGAACGGCCATGTATGCGCTTCGCGGACAGTCCATCTTACCTTGCAGTTGCGACTCTCCCTGCGAATCGTCTTCAGTGGGATTTTCGCCGCTGGATGAGGCACTAGCGAGCATTAGTGATCAAGAGGCGCAGTGCCTCGCAGAGACGCCCAGCTCACACGACGGCCCACCCCAGCTTGTCTGCAACCTGCATTTAAGCGTCGGCGAGGGAACGTTACAGCATTGTGAGTCCTTACAGCTCGAGCTCACACCTCAGCTCCGGCGCTCACTTCTTGCGTGTGGTCAACAGCGTCGCGCACCCCGTGCCAGGTGATGGCGTACAATGCGCAGCTGGCTTCGAGCAAATTCTCTCCTGCCGCACGAGACCGTAGCGCATCAAAGTAGAAGACGTTGCCGGGAGATCGCATGCTGAGCTTCGTGCGCACAGCGTTGCATCCCTTCGCAAAGTCTATGCGCGCCTGAACGATGGGTGGAGCAGCGATGTTGGCTGCATAGTGCTGAGCTTTGGCACTGTAATTGAGCAACCAAGGTTTGGTGATCTGAGGATACTTGCGCGTCGAATGCTTGGGATTGGCTCTTGCCACCTTGAGCCGCCTGACGTCAGCGTGCTCTCTCGCTCGAACAGAATGCGTCCGCGTCACTCACTCCATCCACTCCTTGCGCCGGGGCTGCGGAGACGAGCGGCGCGAGCAGGCCGAGTGTACCGATCAGCAAGATCCTGTGCACGAGCATCGCGAGAAGCATGACTCGAGATGCTTTCGTTGGCGAGTGAAAGAGTGCTGGGTCGATGTAAGGGGAAGGGAATTGGGGAGGAGAGGTAGTGAGTGGCATGGAAGATGGAACGGTCTGCGATGGGGCAGGAGGTCATGGTGTTGAGGGGACAGAGGCGTGAACCCTGCAGCGCTGTGCTGCGCATTTTTGACTTGGGGCTGATGGTCAAGCCACGAAGCCAGAGCTGAGCCAGCAACCGTGACTACGGCCACAACGCGTTGATTGTCAATCAAACGCTGCTCGAAGCAATTTGACGCGCACTTCAGCCGCCTCGTGTGAGTAGTCACTCTGTGACTTGCACAGCCTCACAAGCAAGAACGAGTTGGGACCTTCCACAATGTCTGAAAACACAGCCGCGGCACTCTTACTGTTTTGTGTTCAATGCGGGGCACGGGTCGCGTCAAATGATGATCGCGTGGGCTGAGCAACACGTCTGACACGCGTGCTGTTCACCAACACAAAGCACGTCACTCTGGCCCGCTTAATTGACCCAGCACCGCGCTTCGCCGAGCAGACAGCACTCGCGATTGACTACCCATGCAGGCGCACGCCGCTTGCAAGTAAAAGGATTGCGAACGGTCGAGAAATTGGAGACCTAGATGACTCGGAGCGTTGCATCACTCAGAAGTGTGTTGAGGTTGCTGCGTGGAGGCGCATATGTGTGAATTAAACGCAAGTTGGCAGAGATGTCATAAGCATATACCAACACGACGCCCTCCGCTGGAGCGTTTCTTCCGCAGCACCGGGTATCGAGTGTGCTAGCGATGTTCGTACTGTCCATTGGCAAAAGCTTGCTCAGGGTAGTACCTCGCTCGCACCGACCTGCCTCCAAAGAAACGTCTGAATAGGGCATATGCGCACGTCAGTGGAAAGAGTCCTATGACATGTCGAGTGACGTTTTGACAGGAGCATGGCACTCACCCGTCCAGTTCCTTGACGCATCTCCAGGCACCCGCATGTCCAGAGAATCTGACAAATATGCGCACCCTCTCCATGTCTGCTTCTGTTGGGCAGGGCCAAATGGCGACCCTTTCCACGTATCCATGCTTGGAACACTCGTCGCCCACGTCTGCCGGGAGGTCGTCGTCAATTTCAGAGATTCCAATCATATTGTCGAGCACAATGACGGGGGATGGCTGCCAGGGACAGTTCGAGGATCAGCTTGGCTGCGCGTCAGGGCCTTCGCTTTTATGGCTCTCACCTGGCCATACGCTTCTTCCAGCTTCTTCTTCATGTCTGCGCTCTCGGCATGGATGATCCTGCCCATAGCCCTGTTTGTTGGGTTATCTTCTTTGCCCTTCCACCTATTCTCCGAGGCTGCCTTTTCCTTGGCAGCCATCAGAGGGGTCACGATGCCCTTGTTACCTGCAGCACCGAGGCCTTCGCCTTCTACCCATCCCTGCTTTGCCATCAATCTCGCCGCAAAGCCTTTTTGATCTCGCTGCGCTCCTTGACCGGGTCCAGCTGCTGCACCGTCCGATCGATTGACCCACGAGATAACGGGCTGCTTGACAGGGGTCGAAGCTGCGGCGCTGTTTTGCAGAGCTGCCAGTTTTGCCGCGATCGCGGCTGCTGCAGACTGCCGAGCGGCGAAAGAAGTCGGGTCTTGTTGAGGCTGAGATGGAGCATTTGTGAGGTCGGTAGGAGGCGGTAGGCCAGGAGGGGGTCCGGGAGGCGGTCCAGGAGGGGGCCCCGGAGGTGCAGAGGATGGAGGCGGAGCTGCCGTTGCAGACGCGCTGGACATGGCGAGCCTTCGAGCGTACGCTTCCTCCCCAGTCATAGCTTTCGATGCGGGAACAGTTGTTGCAAACGGTGGCGGAGGCGGCTCTGATGGTGGTTCGCCCGCATCGTCACGTGGCTCAGGAGGAGGGGTGAGCGAGATGTACGGCTTGTCGTCGTCGTCGTCTGCTGCTGCGATGGCGTCTCTGCCTGAGCTCAGTGCACCGTACAGACCGGGTGGAGGCGCAAACCGAGCTGGAGGGGTCGAAGCGCGGCTCAGCTCTTGATGAACGTGGCACACGAAGTCTCAGAACGACGCGCACTCACCAAACCTCTCTCTGCGATCCAGGTCGTCCAGATCTGCGCCGCCATGCAGCCCCATCATCTCGTCATCAGGATCTGCTCCGTGCAGCTGGGCAAATCTTCGCCTCTCCCTTTCCCAAGCCGCTCTTCGCCTAGCCGATCGCATGAGAATGTATTCGGTGTAGGAGTTCGGTACGCGAGGATCGTAGTCCGCATTCATATCCAGCTTTGTGAGAGCAGGCGAACGGGCACGAGTCTGGAGCAGCAGGAGCGGCGATTGCGCGTGAGATGACGTCTCGCTACACGCCACGCTCACAGATACGCCCATCACTGCCACTCACTTTTTTCTTTTTGCGCTTCCTGCCAGCCTCTGAGTTTCTGAAGCCGTTGACATCCTCCTCCTCCCCTTCGCCATCCTCATCGTCCCTCCACCTGGGCCTCTCGCCCCACTGCGATGAACCTTCCCCGCGCCCCTCTGCTTCAGCTCGTAGAACAAGATCCGCAGCTGCCATGGCTTGATCCGCATCCAGCTCCTGTTGCGGAATGTTTGCAGGGGGCGCAATGCTGATCGAAGGTGTAGCGGAGGATGGAGCGAGCTGCGCCTCGTCTGGTGGTGCAGCCCGAAACGCAGCACGAGGCGGTTGCTGCCGCGTAGAGAGGGTAGGTTGGGCAGGCACTTCACTCGTCGCAACAGCATCCGTCTCGTTGGCAGCAGCAGCAGCAGCAGCAGCAGCAGTAGCACCTTTGCCAGCTTTGCCTGCGTGAGCATGAGCTCGATATCCAGCTGATCGATTGTCGAGCCCCACACCCTGCTCTTCGTCGTCGTCGAGGCCCATCGAGTCATCGTTGCCGAATGCTCGAGGAGCGTCTGCTGACGCTTTGGACTGCACGCTGCTGCTTGACTTTCGGGCCATATTGCCTGTAGATGCTCCCACCTTGACTCGCGGCTGAGCTCTGGGCGCAAATCGCAGCGAGGCTGACCATGCCTGGGCCCCGCCGGCGCTCGTCAAAGCTGCGGAGGTTGGAGCAGAGGTGGAGGTGGCAGCGCTCGTGCTGGACGCGCTGCCATCCTGCTGTACCTTCTGAGAGCCATCACTGCCCCCAGCAGCAGTGTCCGAGCCAAAGATGCCAGCGTACAAGCTGGATGCTCCCGCTAGGCTGCTGGAGGGAGGAGCAGTGTTGGATGATGAGTTGGGTGGGGGATGATCGGAAGCCATGCTTGCATGCTATGCTGATGGATGGGAGGAGCTTTGGATGTGCCGGCGTGGCTACGCACCTGCTACGCGGTGGATGTCAAAACGGGGCGGTAGGGAGGGCCATGGTGCGTTGCATGCCTTCGCTGACCGAGTTTTGTGTGATGGACAACGACATGAGGAGGAGCAACGCGCTGCATCCACCCAGCGTCAACTCAAAACTCGAAGCTTGCGGGTCATCATCTGCTGCCGCGCGTCACGTGTCTCGCCTGCTCGTAAATTGAATCACAATCGTGAACTTGAATTCACGATTTGTGATTCATGACTCTTGAATGAAGTGAATTTGAATCTTTTGAATCATGAGTGTGAGTATTCGGCTATTCATTCTGATTCTTGGTTCATCCAGCCTGCCTATACCTTCTGGAGCTTCTTAGGTGAAGTGGCTTTCCAACAGCCGGAATTCACTTCTCGCACTCAAGCATTCATGGCTGGTGGCATAGCAACGATGCACATCGATGAACTGCAATAGGACATACGAGGGGCGATCACCGCGGTCCGAGCTGTTGGCCGCCCCAAAGCAAAGAAGGCCGTGATGCGCGGGCCGTGCTGAGTGACCGACGTACTCACGAAGCTACGAGAGCGATGCAACATCAGGTAGACTCACATGGCGTGACTGAAATGCTTCACCGATGCTCACAATCTGCTTCCACTCGGTGGTGGTGCAAACCAGTGGTGAGTGCCAGTGGCTGCTGGGACGGAGAACTCGCTGACCGGCCTTGCTCTTGATTCGATCATCCCGCACACGTCAAGCAGCGACATTCACGCAGATTCAGCTTCAATGAGCATCAGCAGACCCAAAATGTCCGCCGTTGCATGTCAGTCGGATGCGACGCCACTCAAGATCGTGACTGCATTTAAATGATAGCCATTCAAGATTTCAAGCCGCGGCCGGAGGTGCGGCCCGACGGGCGCATCTCGGTTGCGAAAATAACAAGTGTCAGTCAAGAATTCGTGATTGACAGGCGACAGCAGCAGTCACAGTAGGAACGTGAGCTACGTGAGCGTGTAGAAAAAGTCCCTGGCCTGTCTTTGGCCTGTCGTCGATGCCAAGCAAGCGCACGGCAGTCCAGCTATGACAGTCGGAGTCATCAGAGTCACGAGTGCAAGACAAGGCAGGCATATCATCTTATCGCTTCAAGTCAAGCCAAGCGCGCAAGCAGACGAGCGTGGACAGATCGAAAGCAGAGTCTGCTGCAAATGCGACATGAACGACGCACTTTGACATGCTATCACCTTGCAAGCTGGCAGCACTCGACTTGAAGTCCAAGTCTCGAGTCTCAGCGCAATTCTGTTGGCTTTGACGGTGCACGTCGATCAGCCGCGCTTTACACGATCAAATTCGTGACTATCTACTCACGCTTACGACCCGTCCCGGTCAGTCTGCGCAAAGTGAGGTCCGGGTAGCTGATGGTGCCTCCATGCCAGATTGCCGGCAACCACGCAAACGCTTATTGCCCTGAAGCGCCCTCTGCATACCACTCACGGTGCACCGTACTCCGTCTTTGTACCTTTTCGACGGCACATGATCCGAAATGCCCGACGATGCGATCGAGAGGCTCGTTTTGATGAGGAAGCAAGACTTCCCGCTTGCTCCCTTTCAGACAAGCAGCTCGCGCTCCCATGAAAAGGCGCCTTTCTCATCGTCAGCATCTCTCATCCCCCTTCTTCTTCTTGCTTCCACCCATCAGCGCACGTTCGCGCCCGTACCAGTTGCACAGCGTCTGCGCCGCCGCGCAGGCTCTGCGTTCTGCACGCTCCTCTGTTGCACAAGGGATCCCCTCAACATGCTTGGGCACACCCGTCGCAGCTCGCTGCCTCCCACCTTCACTAGCCATTCTCCTTCATGCCACGGGCGAGGTGTCAGTGAGGGAGGTTCAATGGACCGTGTCACCCTTTACAAACTCTTCTCCCATACTACGCCAGAATTTTCGAGACATCAAGACACGAACTCGGGCAAGAGCAACTCGCCGGCACGAGACGATCAGCAAGGCTTGCAACCAGAGCAGTCGCGTAGAATGTCGCAAAAAGGCGAAAGCGCGTCGAGCACGGGGACCGGTCAAGCAGCACCCTGCAAGCAGCACAAGCCCAGTCCGTTGGATTTGATCAGACTGAAAACATCCGCACTACACGCGCCTTCAACGGGGACTTCACAAGGCAAGACGCCGTTCCCTGATGGAGGCAAAGAAGCGTGGCTCTCCGTCCTCGGCTCTTGGTTCGCTCTCGCAGCCAGCTTTGGCATGGTCAGCTCGTGAGCACAATGCGAAAGCGCTCCGCAGCTCAGGCCTTTTCCCCCGGTTGACCCACCCGCGCCCATCTTTGTGCAGGTTTGGCATCTTTCAGACTTACTATCAGATGGAAATACTTACTTCATCATGGCCGTCTCAGATAAGCTGGATAGGAAGTCTGCAGACTTTTCTCTTCTTTTTGCTCGGGATGCCAGTGGGCAGGGTGTTTGACGCTTACGGCCCAAAGCGGCTCGTCTTCTGTGGCACGTTGGTGCTCTCCTTTGCTCTCATGATGACCAGCTTAGCGACACAACATTGGCACTTTATTCTTGCTCAGGGGTTTGTCGGAGGTGTAGGCTGCGCTTTGATGGTGAGTTTCTCGAAACACTTGGCCTAATCATCAGCATCGGTGTCCTCTAACTCCGCATTCGCAGTTCTATCCCGCGCCATCCAGCATCGCCTCGTACTTCCTGCGTAGACGAGGTCTTGCGATGGGGATTGCGGTCACAGGCTCATCAGCAGGCGGCATCATCTTCCCCATCGCTCTCAACAACATGTTCTCCATCGACACCCTCAGCTTCGGATGGAGTGTTCGCATCGTAGCCTTCATCGTACTTGCTTTTGGCCTGCTCGCCGTGCGATTGATGAGCTCACGAGCACTGGAGAGCAATGGCGAGGAGAAGTGGACGGACATTTCGGCGTTCAAAGAGGCAAAGTACTCGTTGCTATGCTGTGGGTCGTGCCTGATTGCGTTGGGGATATTCGGCCCTTACTTTTGTGAGCTGTAATTCTTCTCTGTCAACCCGTGGCAGACTCGACTGACAGAATCTACGCCCCTCCAGATCTGGAGTCATACGCCATACAGCAGGACGTCGCCCCAAACCTTGCATTCTAGTGAGCAACACTGTCACCTACAGCAGGCAGCCCTCGGCGAGCTGACCTCGGTCCCGCTAGCCTAATTGCAATTCTCAATGCCGGCTCTCTTTTAGGCCGACTCCTTGCAGCGCCCTTGATGGACTACATTGGCAATTTTAACACCCTGCTTCCGTCCACCTTGCTCAGCGGTGTCTTTTGCGTCGCTTGGTGGATCCCCATTTCGAGCATGCAACCCCAGACCAAGCTTCCATCCATCGTCCTATTTGCAGTCATGTACGGGGTGGTTAGCGGTGCTTACATGGCGTGCCTGGCGCCTTGCATCGCTGCCATCAGTCCGATAGAGCAGATTGGCGCCAGGATTGGGATGATCTATAGTCTTATTTCATTGCCGTGAGTGGGTACCTCGACCAGCCTGATCTACCCAATCTGAAACGCAATCCATTGGCAGTGCCTTGCTTTCCAACCCAATCTCTGGCGCATTCTTGTCCAGCCCTTCCGATAACACGTATCACCATCTCATGGCTTGGGCAGGCGTCACGCAGATCGTCGGAGTCATTTTTGTCAGCGCGACACGACTCTTGATCAGTCGGTCATTGCATGCAAAGGTTTAGATCTTGCAATGGACAGGAAGTCGTAGCGAGTTCGACGTGCCCCAACACACTTTCGCATATACCTAGAGTAGACGTCGGAGTATATTGCCATGCTAGGCTTGGTGAGATTCGTCTTGCGCTGCGTCTCTTCGTTGCACAAGATTGTTGTAAAACAACGTGAAGGATGTAAAACAATGTGAATGATGTTTGGGACATCAGGGTCCTGGTCGTCCAGCAACTTGGCTCGAGGTCGTTCACATCTCTGCTACCAGAGTCTTTGATTGATAGCTGAGATCGCAGAGCTTTGCGCAACACCGTGTTGGAGTCAAGTTCCGAACCTTTTGTACCAGGTTTCAAACACATGAAAATGAAGGGTCGACCTTTTTCTTGGCCAGACAATCTCGCAACATTTTGAGTAAGGTTTCCCAGAGCTGGTCAGCTATTTAGCGTTTGTTTTTGCCACATCGATGCTTATCGAATCGCTGTGAACTGGCCCATTACGATCGGAGGACTGATGTGAGTTTTTTATGGTGGATCACCTAAAGCATGAGCTTGTCAGTCAGTGTTCAATCAATGACTTCAAGTAAGCGCGATATTTTTGCATTTTGAGTCTTGTGAGTAAGGCTTATATTGCAGCCTTTGCGCTTGCTTTATTCCGATTGTCAAGGGCTTGGTACTTGTTGGGCCCCCATCCGAGAATCTCAAGTCTCAAGCAACACAATCAGCAAGATACTTGTGCTGTGGAATCGCGCACTTAAGCCCATTGCTTCACAAGCATGCTGGGAGAGTCGTCTCTTCTCGCTTCAAGGCTCAATTCTCTCTACAAGCCAGTATCTAATGCGCAAGACTTTGACAGAGACAGTAGGTTCTCTCTAAGGCGTTGAGCTTCGTGCGGAATACTATCGAAAAGAAATCTTCCTCGATGCCGCCGCATATGTTCCCAAAATATGGTCTTTTGCACCAGATCGCGCGGGAAATTCTGTACGCTATATGGAACGCACCACACAGCGCCATCATTGCACCCAAACGCGCTAAATTGGTCAATTCTATTTACACACATTAACGCGATCTTGGAAGTGGCCTGAAAATGTACGAGAAAATGCCCTTACAAAGGATGAATTGGCACTTGGAAGGCTACCCGGTCATCGTTGGTTGTGCGGTTTCTGTACCCTCGAAGCAATTCGTGAGCTAAGTAGACCACCATACACTCGGGATGTTGAGCGTCTTCGCTGAAGGAGACTTGGAGCTAGTTAGGCTTCGGATGCTGACACGCTTATATAACAGCGAAGCTCACGTCCGATGTGGGCCACGATTCTCCTCACGCTTATGCAGTACTCGTCTCGTTTGTTCACACGCGGCTATCCATGCTCGATGTAGACTGAAGTGTGTGATCTCTGCCAAGCGCTTCCGCACAATACTGGAACGACGAAGACACTCCGCCCGAAATATCACTCGCGCCGGAGATGTGACTCTCGACGCCATGCATCCGCACGCTACCTTTCGACAGTCTACACGTGCTCCTGGTGCTCCTTGTCTTTTCCTCCATTTCTCGGCTTCTCAGTTGCTTCACGTCTTTGCTTCTGGCGCACATTGCTGGGAGTTTGGCATTCGCAGAATCTGTAAGAACACGAGCATGACGAGTGGCGGGGCGCACATACCGCCAATAGATCTCAGCGTCGCGCATGGCGCGTCGTTAAAGAGAAACGCCTCAGAACTTGCGCTCTCGGGTTTGCTGCGGAAGAAAAAACACAGCCGCCGCTTCAACGTCAAACACGTCCAGGTAGACTGAACCGTATCAAACGTTAACGACCATCGAAGAATCACACGCTCGGTCTGACAAGTCTGTCTCTTTCCACACTTTTTCGTGTATCGCCGTTGCGTGATCTCAAATTTATTTCTTCGATGCTGTTCTTTTTTTGGTTTCTGTGTGAGAGAAATCAGGACAGATTTGTAGAATGATACAATTTGCGCGAAAATTGATGGGTGTCGTTGCACAACACGATCTCAGTCAGAGTGCGAGAAGCAGAAGAATGGGGGCAAGACGTGAGCCAGTGACAGAACAAGCCAAGAAGAGTGAGAAGAGTAGCAGAGAACAAGAGGTAGCGTTTCCACCCGTGCCGCCGACCGTTCCGACCGACTAGAACTCTCATTTACTCGCATTGACCCTCTCTTACTACCGCGCATTAGCACTCTGTTACTTACTGGCACTAACCACCATCCGTCATCATCCTGTTGCACCCACACAGTTCTTTTAGCACACATCGCCAGCATCGCGCATCCGGCGCAAGTCGAGTCAGCCTCATCCTCGCCAGCGATTGCTCGACAGCTCTTTGGATCCATGCAGGGCCGAACGCGATGTCATGCATTTGCAGGTGTGTACACTCGACAGAAACCTCGGAATGGGACAATCACACGTGCGATAGCAAGCATTGGTAGCCAAGAGGGAGAGGCGGGCACCCGCGCACGGCCGTCACGTTGCGCTCGATCGCTCTTTACCGTGCTAGCGGATAAAGAGGTGTTCATCAAGGTAGTCTTGCTCCTTGCCTTCGAGCAGTGCCCGCAACTGCCTATAATCCTTGGGCTGGGGAATTTTCTCGACGCTCTCCAACTTGATGTACCCCTTGATGGCTGCCCTCTGCACCGCCTAGCAGCAAAGGCATCTTCCGCAAGTTCTCCACTCTATGGATCGTGCTGCTTCATGTGGGCAAGATAGTATTCGCGGAGATCTACAGGCAGCGAAAAGCAGGCAACGTGCCTAGGTGAAAGGCAAAGGTGGGTCAGCGGAGGTAGCTACAGAGTACAACTTGGCTTCCTGTTGTCTGAATGAAAGGTTTTAGCAGCGAAAGGGGAGAGATCGTGCCAAATGGCGTTCTAGCAAGTGCCATACTCAATCGGTTGGGGTCGGCCGGTTGGCCTTTTTCCAGTCCGAATCGCTCTAAAACAGCACGAGGTCACATTTAATCACCTATGAGACAACCAAAGCCCCAGTGTGTAGTGCTGGGCTTTGTGGCGCCCTGATGAGCTACAATTCACGGGCGCCGCGCCAGCGCGCCAAATCCTTTTTCGGCATGCAGCTCAGTGACGTTGGAGGCTGGCTGAAGCAAAAGCATCGGAAATTTGGTGGTCCTGTTTCCCGTCGCTGGACGCGCGACAGGGCACGATTGGTCAAATGCCTCGCGTGATCACTCACTTCTGACGTTTATACTGGCGTTGCCGCTCAGATCATTGCTAGCTTTAGTAGTGTGCTGCAGGGAGAATATCTCAGCAGATTTGTTTCTGTTAGAACGGCGCGCACAACTCACAGCTTCAAATCGGTGTGTAGCTGGCCGCAGCACAGCTCTGAAACCAACATCAGAGAATATTGATCGCCATGAGGGCAAAGAGCAGAAAGGATGTCCTCTCCGAGCTTTAGCTCAGACTCGGAAGATGTTTGAAGTTGAGAGAAAAACATGGCCTCTGCTGGCTTCCATCACCTCTTTGGCACGCTTTCCAGTTCACGGCTTGAAGGGCCAAATCAGGCACATCAAAAGTGAGCTTGGTCGTGCTGTTGCGCTCTTACATGTGATTTGGCCGCCAAAGAAAACGCGTTCAGCTGCAGCTTGAAGGAATCACATTTCTGGGTGATTCTCCTGGTGATAGCCAACCGTATACAGCTCATGATACCACAGCTCATGGGAGCTGTATTTGCGCATTTTTGGCCTGTCTCCAGCAGGAGCAGGTGGGTAGCAACGCGCAAAGACCTCTTCTTGACCAGCAACACTTGTGCCAAGGTTGAGCACAATGGAAATGGGAGCCTTAGCGCCCTGATGAGCCCACAGCCAACTGACTGGGTGGCAAGACTTGGCAGGTTCCTTTCTTGACTTGACTTGCATGCTGATGAATGTGAAGTGAGTCTGCTTCAAGGGTTTTGTCAAATCTCTGCTGTACACGGGAATGAGCAGGTCCCAGTCTGCTTGTCCTGTGGCACCTATGATAGCCGTCATCCTGGTCCAAGCTACCTTGAGCTCAGATGGAAAGATCCCTTGCCATCTTCTTTGCCCTCTTGAGAAGCAAGTGAAGTTGACCCAACAGTCTTCCAAAACTGCAAGCAAGTTGTTGAACACCCTTGTGCTCCCTGCACTCATGTTGATGGTGCTCAAGATGGAGCAGAGGAAGTTGCTGGCTTGGACAAACTGAGTGACCAGGCTGCAGGCATCTGGCTGGCCAGACAGACCAGTTCTGGCAGGTTCAGGTCAAGAGGGGGCATCTTTGCGACCAGTGGCTTGCACATTGTATATGTCTTGATGACGTTCGCTGCAACATGAATCCTCGCACGTGAACCGTAACAAGCCCCGATTCTTCGGCTACAACCCGACGCGCTACGCTAAGTCTGGCAGTATCTAGCCTGCCATCATTGGCCAACAACACTTGAAAGCAAAAGACATGCGCTGCAAATAAGGGTGACACTCCGTGACTACACCTCAAATTCCTATGCTATTTCGTTCGGTTTCCAGCTACCCAGAGTCTTGGGGCTCATGAACGAGGGAATATCATAAGTCACCAGCAATATCAGACCATTGTCAGCTATCGAATGCGGAAGTCTCAGAAGGGCGCATATCTTTCGAAAAGGATGGCTGGCTCTCTGTCGATGCGACTGCAGGCATGTTACATTTTTACACCCCTTTGGAGCATGGTCAGCGAAGTCGAGGTCCCGCGTAATCGTGCACTCGTTTGATCGCTCGCTAAGCCCCATTAACGGCATGTCGTTCACCTTGAACTGGTACAAATTAGAACTTACAGATTGAAGCCCTTTCGTCGGATACTGAGGCAGCGAGACGAGTTTAATACATGCAGTCACTACTTTACCCAGATCTTCTGCCGACATCTCTGTGCATGCTTCATCGCAGCTCAATAGTGACTGCACGACTCACAATCAACGTGTGCGAGCGTGTTTCTTGTTCTATGCGCTGCAAGAACAAAGGAGTAGAGAAGACTCTGCGTTGACTGCCGTTCGCTCGTGGTAGATCGAGTCGGTAAGGGAGGCCCATCATAGATGCGACTTCTGCCATCATACATTTGGTGCCTATGAATCCACTGAATGACTAGGCTGTCGGTCATAATTCACTTTCAAGGGACGCCGTAAATTCAACACGCCGAAGACGGCCTTTCAGTGCAGGCGAGTCACAACAGAACGAAGACCAGCGTTGAGGCCCGTTCACGTTGACAAAGCCATGCGTCGCCTAAGAGGTTTGTTGGTGACATCAAGCGTGCGTAACCCTTCTCATTTTGGCTTGCGAAGCGTCTTTCGCACGTCTGCTGCGTAGAAGGGTAGGGAACACGCGCTGTGGACAAGGAGAAAAAGAAAGTTGGAGTGTGACAAGCGGAAAGTCTTGGGTAGCTGCCACACAAGGCGCTGGCAGTGGGGGAGGAGATGTTGTCCTTGTCCTCGTCATCCCTGGAAAAAAGAGGATGAGGAAGGATGACTGGAGGGAGAAAGATGGGGAAAATAAACAAAGTTGGAAGGGGAGGGGGGGGGGGGAGGGGGAACAGCTGACATTGTTGAAAGTCGGAAAAGATGTGGTCGTTACGAGGGTGCGTGTTTGCGGGAGAAGCACGCGCAAGATTCACAATTGCACTCACGTCGCGTCACATCACCCCTCCAGAGCGGCGTCAGAGCCATCGCGTCCACAAAGACATTGTGGGAGAAGGAATTTGTGCTGAAGCTGGGAACCAAGGAGCTCAGGGTTGGGAGGGAAAAGGTGTTTGTGCTGGGTGCCAGGCCAATGTCCACCTACCCTTGGGCGGGAGCAAGCTCAGAGGGAGGTGCATCAAGCGTGCGTGAGTGTGTGCTGAGGATGCGCCCGTGTATTGGCGCCCGTGTATTGATGTCGAGATTGGGCCCCTGTCCATCTCTTCAGGACAACTTTTTGAGCAGAGCGCAAGAGGAGGAGGACAAGGAGGAAGAGGAAGAGACTTGACCACCCTTCATGCTCAAGCCCAGCAAGAAGCGC
>NW_020290078.1:22391-37159 GCF_003144195.1 Ceraceosorus guamensis | reverse complement strand
ACCACCGGCGC
The DNA here is from genome assembly GCF_003144195.1 of Ceraceosorus guamensis. Lineage (NCBI taxonomy): Eukaryota > Fungi > Basidiomycota > Exobasidiomycetes > Ceraceosorales > Ceraceosoraceae > Ceraceosorus > Ceraceosorus guamensis. The sequence goes on along the minus strand of NW_020290078.1, from coordinate 37,148 downwards.
AACCGCAACAACAAGCCCCGTGTTGGACAGGCCAGGCAATGATGTTGCCCCAGACACCCCTTTGACGTCTGCGTCCCATCAACCGACTTCCTCGACACCCTTGCGCAAGCCTGCATCCATCAGCACTTGCCAGGAAGCGGATGAATGGGCGAAGCGCTTTCACATGAAGAGCAGCGCAACTGTCAAATGCTCATCCTTTGCATTGGCGTGGTGGGCAGCAAAGACGCTGGCAGCCTTTCAAGGCTGCCTTGGGTTGGTTCGCAAGTGCAACCAGTTGCATGGTCTAACTGGATTGCAGAGCTCCGGAGGACTGTGGAAGCTGCCAGGGGGTGGAACGGAGCGCAGCTGGGATGCTGCCGTTGACAAGATTGGGGCAAAGGGGACAAATGAAAGCGTGCCTAGACTTGCAGACCTGCCGCAATGCCAGGACAAGATCTTGGCTCATGATAGCAATGCGCAGATGAGAGCATTCCCGTTCCTGAGGATGCTCTTTCTGTGCAGGCGGGAGCACGAGTTTGCAGTGAGAGACAAGGGCGCCTCCTTTGACATTCTCTACCCGAGCATCGGACGGGCGTCACTGTCCTCCTCCTCCTCCAGGCAAACGGCCCCGCTGGCAAAGCTCCTTGAATTGCCCGCGTTCATGGTCCATGCTTGTCTGGGCATGCTGCAGCGCATCCAGTGGGACCTACTCAATCAAGAGAGGGATTGGGCACTGCGCTTTGAGGAAGAGACCACAACGGTCGAGCTCACGGTCGACATTCGTAGCAAGCGCATCTACTCGGTAGAGGACAAGGATCAGCCCTGTCAAGGCTGTATTGCAAAGCAAAAGACTTGCTTGCGGCCTACAAAAGATTTCCCCTTGCTGTACGCTGGTTATCAATGCCTAGAGTGCCACATAAGCAAGCGACCATGCACGACCACTTCAGCAGACGGAACACTTTTTCAGTCAACAAATCAGGAGTTTAAAAACGGCAAGCCCATTGTCATGTTGTGAGCAGAGAGTGCGCGCGTGTGTCTGCGCGTTATCAACCTTGCTTCTGACATCTTGCTTGGAGTGCAAACGAGTACAGAAATTTGTGCAACAAGCTTGGGAAGACAGCAGACGAGCTGAGGGACGTGAAGGCTGCAAATGCTGGTGCAGAGGAGGCTTCCAGGCAAGAGCTAGCCAAGGTGGCACTTTGTCAACACAAGTTGGCAGCACTGATCAATGTCAATAGAGAGAGGATTGTTGCGGGGCTACTGTTGCAGCAGAGTACAACTTGACAGTGGCAACAACAAGATCTCCTGCAAAGCGGCGCTACATTGGTGCCAATTGTGCCAAGTCGCAAGGAGACAGTTGTCTCAACTTGGAGGGATAGTAGGCTACCAAAGACTGGGCACGGGCAAAAAGGCTTGTCATTTGGACGTAGTGGGGAGCTCCAGAGATTGTGCGTGGATGGACGCTGGTACTGCTGGACTCTGAATGGTGCGCCTGTCTCGAATGCGCAAGGTACCAAAAGCGACAAATTTGTCTTCCTCTCCTAGATCCCACTGGGTCGTACAAAGAAGACGGTTGGCAAGATGGATCCATGTTGTCTTGGAGATCATATACCATCTGTCAATGCAATGCGCAAGGCACAAGCAACACAGAGGCTCCCCAAGCCCAAGACTCAGTGCATCGTCCAGAGAGATACTGCTGACTTCTCGAGTCTCCGAGTCACCTTGTTTGAGACAATGCGCAAGGATCTGAAGCTCATGGATGTTGTCTGGCGCTCCTGAGGCATTGCGCAGGAGAGCAAGGTAGACCTTCTGGACCGTTGCAGTCATGCTCCCCTCCAAATCCAGTTGATGAATCCTGCCTTCTCGAGCATGAAGATCGAGATGATGATGCCCGTCTTGTCCCTGCACGTCAAACCAGTAGTGACCGTTGGCAAGGATTGGCAGCGGTCCATTGACCAGCTCATCAAGATGTGGTGGAGGCGGCACATCATCAAGAGTTGCAATGATGGCTGCAGCAGCAATCATTTGACCAATTGCTGCCTGATGCTGGCCAGATGCATCAGAGCCCAACGGCACCTGATTGGACAGAGTGCTGACCAGAGGAACGTGATCCTTGAGCACACCAAAAGCATGCAGTGGGTCAGGACCCAGAGGAAAGTGACGCAGGAGATAGATGTCTGGCAGCGTGTCCATCTTGTCAGCTCTGGAGAGATTCTGCGAAGGGAAAAGAAAAGCAGGATGTAGCTCAGAATGCACAGAGGTGTCAAGCCTCTGGATCAGCTTCAGAGTGCGCAGATGGCAGCGCTCTCCAATGGTGCAGAGGCAGACCCTGTCTCCACCTGCTGCCACTGCTTGTTGCAGCTCTCTTGGCCTGGCGTAATCAGGGTTTAGCACAGTGACTTCCAAACCCAAGGCCTTGAGAACGCAAGCCTTAAGCTCTGCTGCCTGCTTTGGATTTGTGACATCTGCTAGCAGGATGAGAGAGACAGGGCTGATGTGCGGCACAGGGGGCAAGGTGATGCTGTTAAAGGGGAACTTTGTCATCGCCTCTTCCTCCTGCCAACCCTTGCCATGTCTTGCTGACAACTGGTCTGCTCCTTGGGTGTTGGCAAGCAGGTACTTGCCACATGCCTCGATGCAGAACCCTTCCACGGTGACCAAGTTACGGGAATTGGCATTGGGGATGTAGGCCGAGAGGCGCAGCGACTTTCCACCTTGCGCAAGCACAGAGCAGGGACGTGAGCAAAGGCAAAGACCTACTTGCACAACACCGTCTCTCACATGACCGTTCTCCTTGCAAGCCTCAAGATGGCTCACCATCTTGGCCACTCTGGCCAGAGCTGTGCCTCTCCTTACCCTGTTACCCCTTTTTTCTGCCCAAACTTCTTCACGTAGGTCTTGCAAAGCTTGACCAGCTTGTCCACTTTGATCCAGCCAAGCATCTGTTGCGGGTGTAGAGGGACAACATGAGTATGATTAGAGATGTGTGCATGCACACGTGCGCAAGTTACCCTGATGTAGACGCTGCCTCTTGTAGTTGCAGGGTCAAGATAAACGTCTGAGAAATGCTGTCCCAGCCTCTCCTGGACAGAGATGGAGCGTTGCGGATTGTCAGGTCTGACCAGGTCAACATAAGGTTTGGCAGAGGCAGTTCAGCTGCGCTTTGAAAGCGCTCGCGCTTAGGCTGAGATACTCCTAAAATCAGCAACCAAGCAGTTCTGATTGACGTTGCTCGCTTTGCGCGGCGCACAGCACGCCTGCACTGCTGAGAATCTCGCTTCCAAGGTGAACGGGAGATATGACATGTTGCGTTGATCAGATGATACACTGAGTGGGGCTGCACAAGCTGATGTGCGTGATGGTATGCTTCTACGCTGCTGAGAATCCGCTTGCAAGGTGATAATAATGGTGATATATTGCGTTGAGGGACATGATGCACTTGGTGGAATTGTTTGTCTTGGTCAATTGCCTTCCTCGCTGCGCAAACCTAGCTAGCAAACCCTTTGTTGACCTCAAAAGCTCCATCAGCTTTGCTTCTGGTGTCAGCGTAAGGGTCCTGGTTGAATGTCTCCACCACTTTGATCACTTGCAGAGTGTTTATGAGATGCATCCAGCGCATCAACAATCTCAAATCTTTTAGCATTGTGAACAGGGCCTTGGTGGTCCTTGTTGCCCTTGTGATTGAGCTTTTGCAGCTGAGACACAGCAGCATCATGCTCACTCTCGGCAGCAACCAACAGGTAAGCAGCTTCTGAGCCAATGACCATGCTTGTGTCCTGTGCAAGGTGACTGATCAGCTTGTCCACACTATGCTTGAGTTTGACAGCTGCTTTGAGAGCCTTGGCCTTATGATAGAGTTTCTCTGCTGGCACTAGGGCATCCCATCTACCTTGCACAAGCTGGAGTGAAAGCAGACATGACAGCATCAGAGCAGGTAGATGCAAGTAGGTGGACTTTGCTAGGTGACAGTCACTCACGTCCACTCTACATGAAGCTCCATTGCACACTGATGAAGGGGCCTCTGAGCTTGCAAGGGCCTTGGCTGGATGTCCAGGGTCAGAGGAGGAGCAACAAGGGTGCAAGCAATACCATTCTCCGAGCAGCAATGGTACCTGCTCTACTCTCTGCTCTCTCTGGATGCACAGCGCTACCCAACCTCTCTTCTGGCTCACATCTGGGGAGCTGCTCATGCAGCAGTGGCTGAAGTAGGCGCAGTGGACGCTTGGTTCAAGGAGCGCAATTCAAAGACGGAGAGGAACGTCAAGATTTGCAAATTGGGTCGAGCACATGCCCAAGATGAGCGCCTAGCGTGGCAACATTCAATGGAAGAAGAGACAGCCTTGGCAACGCTGAAGGAGAAGGTCGCGGAGCTCGAGAAAGCCATCAAGGCGAGCGGGGTCATTCATTGAGTTTGGCAAAGTTGTTGGCCTACAACGTGACTGTTGCTGTGGTCAGAGAGACTCCTACTGCTTGCAACGGAGGCTCATGCAGGAAACGGATGTAATCGCTTTTTTCCACGGAGACCTTTGGCCGGTAGAGCTCATGTCAGCTTGTCAGGTGAGCAGCGCACCAGCGATGCAGCGCGGAAGCACGATGCGTGCGAAATGGATCGCTTAGCTTAGCCACTCGTGAGAGATCATCTTCTTGCGCGTCCTGTGGCATCACTTTGCCCGGCGACAGAGAGCAGCAAGTGCGCTGACGCTGACGCTCACGTTCACGTCACCAGACTGCCGGTCATGCAGACGCGTTTCGAAATGATTACAGTCTGAATGCCTTGGCATGTTTGCATCGGTGCATGCGGTGCTGACATTCTGCACGCATAGAGCGTAGCACTGCCCACAGAGAGGCTTCAATAACATGCGCCGGCGGACACGTCTCGCTGATGAAAGGCACGGCTTGGCGCACGGTCATTGGTGATTGTCGAAGCACCATTTCTGACCCGACGAGACGCGGGGACAAAAGGTCATGTCTGGACATCGCGCGCTGCATTCGACGACTCCAATAGATGCGAGACAAGCACGTTACAATCACAATGACGTCTCACATTACAGCAAAGAATCGCGCAGTACCTCTACACCCTCTGGAATGCCATCCAAACGATCCTCTCCGACGGCCCATACACTGCGATTTGAGAGCGCGGACATGTCAGCTCGCGTTGCATCGCATCGCACCATCACATCCCATCCATCCGCTCACCCATCTACGCCCAGATCAAAGTTGAACGTTTGACCTCGCTGAGATCCGCGTGCAGGCGCTGAAGCGTCTTGGCTGCCGGATCGAGGCGCGCGCAGAGCGCTGGGAGCAGCAGCAGGAGCCGTGTCCTTGTCCACCTGCTGAGCTGCTTCTTCAGGCCGACCTGCTTGACCTTTGCGAGGTTCCGAAGTGTAGCCGGGGCTTGAAAGGGTTGCAGAGATGCCAATGGTGCGCACCTTTTCTCGCATCATTTCCATCTGGGAGGATGCGACTGTGCCCGCGTTGAGCAGGACAAAGTCGGCAAAGGGAATCTGCGAGCGCGGGTGAGGAGCGGAAAAGTGAGCGCGTGCTTGAGCGTGTGAGTGTGCGCTCGCACTCGCGCCAAAGCATCGCTTGCCCCGCCCCGCCCCGCCCCTCCTCGCCCCGCCCCGACTCACCACTACGTCCTGCCATTCGCTGCCCTTTGAGTGATCGAGCCAGAGACGATGTTGAAAGAGGTCGCTGGTGACGGGACCATCGGTTTGAATGTTGACGAAATACTTTGGGCCTGGCGTATCTGAGGAGCCGAGACCGGAGCCGATGGCGTGAAGGGCACGCAGATCGAGCTGCTGCTCATCGTGATGGCGCGTGGCAGCCTTGACTCGAGCTTGGGCAGTGTGCAGTGCTGATGCCAGCGAGGGCGTATCGGATGGCGAGTGGGGGGATGCCAGCCTGTTGCGCACGCGCAAGAGAAGGTAAGGATGCAGCGTAGTGTCCCACGTCTGATTGCCAAAGATGGTCGGTCGGTTCTGCAAAGGCGGCGGCGTTGAGCATGAGCTATGAGTGCACGCGCGCGGACACACGCACACGCCACGCCACGCACCTTGTTGCGAAAGGCGGCATAACCACTGCGCTGGATCTGAGCCTTGCGGGGCAGTTCGGAAGAGAGGGTACCGTAGAAGCGACCTCTGCCATCATCCGCATCATCGTAAGCCAAGTTGCAGCTGCTGAGTCCACCGACATCCTTGTCGCATCCGATGACAAAGTCCCTCACGTTGCCTCGTTGGCTGCTGATGCTCCACAGCGGGTAAGCGCCTTGCGATCTGGCCGACGGCACCACCTCCATCCTCGCTGCTGTGCGCGTCGCTTGTACAGCCACATCCATGCTGCGAGCCAGCGCGTCCCTCAATGCTCCAAAGTAGGACATGGTGAGGGCTGGGGAGAAGGTGGGGATTGGAGTGAGCGAGCGAGCGGTGGCGGGTAACAGAGAGTTGGTGGGTGGTTGGCAAGCCATGCATGCCCTCTCTGTGCATCCACTCTATCTGATTCGAGCAGCAGCGAAGTGGAGCTGATCGAGCATGCACGCGTCACGTGTGCAGCGAGGGAGAGCGGGCGTGCGCGTGCTCGCGCGCCTCTGCGTTCGCGGCTGCTGCTGCATTCGTTTCCAATTTCGCTGCGTCCCAAATGGTGCGCTACAGTCACCACACCACACCACACCACACCACACCACACTTCCAGCATCCATCCATCGAGGGGCAGCGCCAGAGATGGCGACAGCGACTGCGTCCCCACCCCATACACGGTCTACGAGACGCTGCAATGACGCTGGCATCCTCATCCTCACCGCAAGGAGATCTGGCCGCAGACATCCTCCTCGCCACGTCAGAGTCCTTCATCCTCCAAGCCCCGCGCAATCCGTCCAGCGATGTTCCAAACACTTTTTTTGACCGCAGCGATACATTGGCACAGCGGCTGAGCAATCCGAGAGCAAAATTGCAGCGCATATACTCGGGCAGAGAGGAGCAGGAGGAGGGGAGGCAGGAGCGCGAGCGCGAGCGCGAGCGCGAGCACCAGCACGAGCACGAGCACGACGATCATCTGCCCTCCTCTCGACTCAGGCTCGCTCCATCCGTGCTCGATCTGCACGCCCCTGGAGGTTCGTCCCGCTCACCCACGCCTGTTCAAGTCATACGCGCAGATGGCAGCGCCACGCCAATCACCAGCGCCACACCATGGTCCAGCGCATCCTTATCGAGTCCATGGAGCTCGGAAGCGACGACGCATGGCATGGAAAGCGTCGCCAGCCCGGGTCTATTGGCCGCGCGCGCGCTCTTGGCGCTACCTCGGCCAGGCCGTGTGTCACATGACGGCGCTTGGCACAACGATGTGGATATCGCGAGCCACGGGACGCTGGTCAGGGACGCAGCTCCGCCCGAATGGTTCGCACACAGCTTTCCAGAGCTGGATCGCTTGCAGGTGGACAGGGCCGACGAGCCGCAGATGGATGAGACACAAGTCGGCTCCTCTTCGCGGCAAGACTCGACTTCTCCCCGGACGGATGAGACGCAAGCCGGCTCGTCTGCGCGGCAAAATTCGAGCGCTCCGCAGGTTCGCCTCGCACAAGCAACAGACTCGCCTTTTGTGCCAACGCTTCGCTCTGCTGCTGCTGCTCCTGTCGCGCCCCAGCTGAGCCGGACGACATCTTCCACCGTGCGACTTTACGGCAATGCTCGGGCAGCCAGGTCTGCGACAGGCGACGTGACCAGGGAAAATATCGACGACCGCGACGACGATGACGACCACGTCAGCTGGGTCATGTCAGAGGACGACGTCGGCGACGGCAGCAATGCGAGCAGCCTAGCATCCTTGGCGCCTACCAGCACACGCACGCAAGGCGATGCGAGCAGCTTGGCGTCCTCGGCACCCACCGGCACACGCTCGCATAGCGAAGAGTCGCACCATCGCGCACGCGGGAGATGCTTTGCGAGGGATGTTCACGTGGCCGGCTGGAGGACCGTCGGAAGCAGAGCGAGGGGTCACGTCATTTACAAGGTGCGCATCGAGACGCACGCCGGCACGTCGTTGACCATTTTCAGGCGCTTTTCAGCATTTGTCGCGCTGCGCAGTCAGTTGATCGAGGCTTTGCCTGTGAGTGTAGTAGCAGCATGCGGCGCGGCAACGCCTTCGGACGAGATGCTGATGTGCTGCGAGCACTCGCCTCAGCAACACGCGCAAGCGCTGCCATCGCTGCCATCACGAGGCAGCGGTATCCTACACAAGTACGGAGCGCAACACCTCGAGGAGCGGCGCGTAGGCCTACAACATTGGCTCACAGCTGTTCTGCTCGACTCAATGTGGGGAAACGTGGAGGCCGCTCGGGAGTGGTGTATTGACTGAGGCGCGTGCGCGTGCGCGTGTAATGTAATTGTATGCATTCGCGATTGCGATACTATTCGCTTTCCTCTTCGCTTTCCTCTTCGTCATCCTCGACAATGTACCTGACGATGCCTTCTGCTTTCTTGCGAAGGTCGAGCGCCGCCTCGCCTCCTGCGCGCGAGATGGGTGATTTCCACCACTCGACGATGGCGTCTGGCGAGACTACATCATCGTTGTACATCTTTTTCAGCAGAGGGATGAACAAGCAGCTGTAGCTGGACTGTGTCGCGCAGTACTCCTGGACCATGGAAAAAGGGGAGAGGCGTCAGCGGTGGTAGCGCGCGGGTGGAGGAGGCAGCTTCACACGCACCTGAAAGAAACCAATCGCTTCCACCTCGTCGTCCTCCGCAATGCTCTGTATCAGCTTGCCCCACTTGTCAAACACTGCAGCGGTCCACTTTGGATTGTTGGGATCGCATCGCTCCAAGACGACTGCGATGGCCGTTCTTCTGACTTGGCTCAGAGGCACATTGCTAGCCATCCTCAGCGTCTTGAGCTCCACGCTGGCATTCTCGACCGAGTGGCCCTCGGCAAAGGCTCTGGCGAGCGAGGCGCGGGCCTCAGAGTCAAACTCTTCCAAGCGCTCTCGAGCTGCCTGCCTGTCTGCTGCCGTCGTCGCCTCTTCACCCTCGCCGCCCAGCGTCAAGGAAGCAGCCGCAGCATCATCCAAGCTGCTGCTGCTCAAAGTCTCCGAATCGCCCTCCCACTCATCCAGCAGCTCCGAGTCTCCGCCGATGGAGGAAATGTCCGAATCCTCCTCCTCCTCCTCCTCACCCTCGTGCCGCTTGCCTTTCTGCAGCAGATCGATTCCGAGCACACCGATGTGGTCACGCAGAGGTGCGTCCACATCATCGTCATCCTCGTCCGCCTCTTCCCCTTCGGCAATCTCGTCCGTGGTGCTCTCACCAGCAGCTGGCCACCTATAACCAAAGGCCTGGCTTCCGAGATCCGCATCTGGCGCGCGATCCTCCACATCCTCTTCCAAGTCCTCCACTTCAAGCGCATTGGCTCTGGAGCGCGCTCCAACGCGAGTGAATGGGGCGAGCGAAATGCCGGGTCCTACAGTGACGTCTGGGCCAATGATGCATCCTCTAGCCAGCTTGCAATCGTCCAGAATTTGCGCTCCAGTGCCGATGATGCAGTGATCCATCTCGCAGCGAGAGCCTATGCGCACCCCATCCCACAAGTGGCTGTGGGAGATGGTGGATGACGAAGCAATGTCTACGTGCGAGCCTACAGCGGTGCAATCGAGCACGACGCCCTGAGCAATGCTGGACTGCGCACCTATCACCACATTTCGACCCAGTCGCGCATCTCTGTGATGTGGAGCAGCGCGCAGGCGTCAGCAATGCCATATCTGGAATAGGAGGGGGAGGGGGGAAGGGGGGCTGCCGCGCTGCAGCTCACCTGGCCACGCTGACATCCGTCCCGATGAATGCCGTTCCGCGCAGAGCGTATGGCTCTCCAGGCCAGGACGCGTTGCCAGGTCGAAGTGGCTGAGCAGCGCCGCTGATGAGATCGCAGATGACTGCGTGGTATTGGCGCGTGCAGTCGATCTGCGCACCGTAACCGCTCGCCGAGGTGGTGGAGGAGCCGGAGGGGTGGACGCTGGTGGAGGGCGAGATGTGCAGGAAGATTTTGGTGTCCAACAGATCGGAGGTGAGGATGCCCGGCACAAAGTCGTGTCGCAAGGATTGATAATCAAAGTTTTCGGAAAAGAGGGCTGGGATCTGCAGCGCGAGGATGAAGAGGGGTGAGCGGAGTGAGCGCGCGCGCGCGAGACGGCATGAGTGGGAGAGAGAGAGAGAGACAAAGCGCGCGCGCGCGACGCACCTCTGGACCGCAAACATCGATGCCGATTTCGACCAGATCGGAGCGAATGATGAATTCTCCGTGATCTCGATCTTCCTGAGCCATCAGCACTTCAGTTGGGATGCGAGTCGTTGGGGAAGATGAGAGGGAGAAAGCGGGTGGATCGTAGTGCAGTAGGCGATCGCAAGAGCTGAGCGTATGCACTGCGGCGTGCGGTGGTCTGGTGCGGTGGGGAAGAAGAAGAAGAAGAGAGAGAGGGGGGAGGTGAGGCGGTGTGCCATGCCGGCTGAATCGCACTCGAGCGCGCGCACACCCTCGACACACCCGCGCGCACACCCTCGACACACCCGCGATATACACCCGCGCGCACACCCGCGACACATCCGCGACACACCCACCTGATCCTGCTAGCGTGACCCACTTGAGCAGCGCAGATGGTCATGCTGGCATCCTTGTCCCGCTTCCTCCTCTGCCTGTGCATCTCCACCACCGATTGCAGGTGGATGGATGTGAGTGCGTGGGGTTGGAGGAGCAGGAAATCGCTCCTGACGATGCCGTGCGCATCCACCTCCCTCATCACATCGCCCACGCTGCCGGCAGCCGGTGCGGCTACGACGTGGACTTGCAGGCCTGTGGGTGGTGGATGTTGTTGCAGCCAGCGTCGAAGGGTGTTGGCATGAGCGCGAGAGATGATGTGCACCTGCTCCGCACCTGCCTTGTGAATGCTTGCCAGGTGCAGCTTGAGCAGCGGCACGCCCAATACGGGAAGCAGCAAGGGACAAGCAGGTCGATGATGGGACCGAGACACTTCCAAAGGCGAGTAGGCGCGGGAGAAGGTGTCTGCGATGAGGATGGCGCTTAGAGGTTCCTCTTGAGCTCCTTCGCGATCTCCTCCTCCTCCTCCTCCTCCCGACTGCGCCTGCCCCTGCGACTTTGTCTTTGTCTTCTTTGGCGGCATGCTGGGTTGGCGCCTCCTCTGGGATGGGGTACGGGTTGGGTGTGAAGGGGCAAAAGGAAAGGGAGGCGCTAACTGCAGCGAATCGCGAATCGCATCGAGTTTGAGTGTTTCATGGAAATCTTAATGCATGCAAGGCTTATGGGGTGCGGTGCGGTGCGGTGCACGCAGGCAGGCAGGCAGGCAGGCAGGCAGGCCTATTCACGTGACTGTCCATTTCGCGCGAGAAATCTCACGACGGCCACTGCACTCGCACGCACGCACGCACGCACGCGCACGCACGCATTGCGGGCAGTCAATCAAGAATCAATCAATCAATCAACGACGCGCTTCTCACGCGCGTCGCGAGGAAGCCCGCGGCGCAGGCAGGGCTGCAGAATCATCACATTCGACACTCACGACTCTGCGTCACCAGTCCGAGTCGAGTGGCCAAGCCAACTCTCGCCCATCATCATCATCGCCGCCGCCACCACCATCACCACGACGCTCATATCCCTTCAAACTTCCAAGCAGTGGCCACCTTTGCATCTCCTTCCTCAACATCACACGGACCCATCATGCCTTCTGCCGCACAAGCGTCCACATCGGCCTCTGCCTCCGCCTCCGCCTCGAAGCGGGCCAGGTACGATCCGGAACAGTCGGCTCAGGAGAAGCGTCACGTCAGAAAGGTGTACAGGGATCTCATCAGCGCCACAGAAGGTCAGTCTGCGTCTCCCACATCAGATCCAACGCAATGCCCGATTGACACTTTGCATACATGCTCTTCCCTCCCCCCGGCACGCACACACAAACACAGTGAAGCGCACAAAGATAGCAGAAGCCAGCGCCAAGGATCTCTCCAGTCTCGTCCTGCAAGGCAACGAGGCGTACGCCAATGGTGAGTGGTGTCACGCTGCTGCTGCTACTGCTACTGCCAAAACAAACGCCGACCGTCTCTTTTCCCCCCCACGGCAGTTCGAGCACCCACAGAAGGAGTGCTAGACTCTCGCTTTCTTTTGAACGCGTCCGAAATGGGAGCACAAATGGCCAAAAACATCAAGATGGCTTCGGGCGCATTCGACACGGAAGAGTACCTCGCACGCGTGGTCAAGTTTATCGCTGGCAGTGCGCGTGCCAGGCGTGCCGCTTCCGCTGAAAGCGATGCGCGAAGCGATGACCACGAGGAGGAGGAGGATGTGCATGCGTGGCATTGGGATAGATTGGGTCAACTGGCTGCCAGATACTCCAGGAGAGCACCCACGCTCGATTTTCTGTGAGTCTCGACGGGGACAGGCGTGCTGGATGCCCCTACCTCCAGGCTAAATCGAGATAGAGCGCGCGCGCAGACTCGGTCCATTGGAGACCTCGCAAAAGGAGCGCAAGGGGATGAAGAGGGCTCGCATCGACAAGTCTGGCCCCATGGTCGCTCCACAAGAGGTGAGTGGCATGAAGCGCAGCTTCGGCCAACTATCTGCTTACACGCAGGCTCACGCTCACGCACACGCACACGCACATGCACACGCACACGCACACGCACACGCACACGCACACCCCAGCTCAAGGAGTCTGACATTCAACAATCCGAGACAGAGACTACGCGCATGGTGCGAGAAGTTGCAGACGTTTTGGAGCAGGTAGGCGGTGCGCCCGGATGTCACCTGTTCAGATTCGTGCTGGATCCAAAGAGTTTCAGCAATTCGGTCGAGAATTTGTTCTACGTCAGCTTTCTCATACGCGACGGCAAGGCGTCGCTGGAGGATGATGAAGAGACGGGGGAGCCGATTTTGAGTGAGTGAGCGAGCGGGCGGGCGAGCAGTCCGCTTTCATACCCCGAGCGAGCGAGCAGTCCGCGTCGTACACCGAGCGCCATGCATCCGCTTCGTATTCCTCGCCTCGCGCACACAGTCAGCTGACAATGTTGCTCCATCCCTGCAGTGGCTGTGGACGAGCCTACAGAGGAAGACTACGCGCAGGGACTGACTCGCAGACAATTGGTGTTGGAGCTGACCATGCCAGTGTGGGAGGAATTGATCCAATTGTACGACATCAAAGAGTCTATCATTCCCACGCGAAAAGAAACGACGACAGCGTTGCGACCTGGCGGGTGGTACGCATAGGCGTGCGTGCGCGCGCGCGTCTCGATTCCCATCAAGCCTTGAGCATGTCGTGGCCTGACATGGCGGGTTGCCGTGTGAGTGGATGCTTGCTAGCGCGACGCTTGCGCAAAACGACTTACCCCAATTTGCCAGGCTCTTGTAGGATTTCGTCTGTTTCAGCTCGTCTTCTGACTTGCGGTCCTTGAGAGGACCTTCCTCTGTGCGCGCACGACAAGGGAGGGGGAGAGCATGAGCGTCGAGAGCGCCTGTGTCCACACACAACGGGAATCGTCGGGGGGGGCGGCGGCGGCGAGCAAGACTCACGAGCGAGATGCCTCTTGCAGTAAGCAGCGACCTTTCTCATGTGCTGCAGATCCTCTTCCGTATACTTGTCCTCCTGCTTTTTGGGGTTGCGCTTCAAAATGTCCACAATCTTGCGACCAGATTCGTGACCGACGGATTCGCCTTCTCCCGCATCGCCCCAACCGCTCTCTTGCGATTCGGAAGAGGAGAGCCACTCTTCCAGTTCGGGAACGGTCATGTTGACATACTCGTTGAACTCGGAAACGACGTCGGCGTCGGATTTGCCCATCTTGAGGGAGCGTGTGGTGGGCGAGTGTGCGTGTGGGTGTGAGCGCGCGTGTGGGTGTGGGTGCTGCTGCGATATGTATCGGTCCTGATGGTTGCAGAGCGAGAAGTGTGGGTGTGGTGATGGTGCGAGCCAAGGAGCGTCTCGAAGCGGCGAAGGGAGCGAAACATGAACGCGGAGGGGCGCGGGGCGGGGGAATATGATGGCGAGCACGACGACACGGGCGGATGCACGCACGCTCGCTCGCTCAAGGGCCCCACTCGAGACTCATACTTGCGACTCTTCACTCGTTCGTGAATCTCCCACTTGACTCAGTCTGAGTGACTCGCGACTTCCTGCTGCTGCATGGCGCTGCTTTGTCAGCTCGTGCGGGAGGAATCAAGGACCCTTTTCGTGCGTGCAGGCGGGCAGGCGGGCAGGCGGGCATACGCATGCTGCATGCATGCATGCGGAGGCAGCTCCGTGATGGAACGGAAAGGCGCGCGTGACGTCATGGGCGGGGCAGCATACATGTATATGCTACTGTATAGCTGTAGAGCCGATCACGACGCTCCGCAACCCACCAATGAGCGCGCACTCGGGGAGCTGCCTCATCAGCTCGTGAGGCTCGTAACTCGTCACCGTCACGAAACAAAACGATCAACAACGACGCACGCACGCACGCGCACACAGCCAGCCAGCCCCGCTACAGCGATGAAGAACAAGGCAGAGTCCAGCGAATCCGAAGCGAGTCGTAAGCGCGCCCGCTTGCTCGCATCCAGCAGCACGACGACGACGACGACGACGACGACGGACAGGATAAGCCTCTCTAGACCTCATCCGGATGGATCGCATCTCGCTTGGCCCGTTCCGCAGTCGGATCTGGAACGCGCACGAGCATTCATCAAGCGCATGGCTGATTGCGCCATGGCAGAGGATGAGAGAGGGAGAGAGGCTGAGAGGGAGGGAGAGAGGGAGAG
>NW_020290078.1:19401-22301 GCF_003144195.1 Ceraceosorus guamensis | reverse complement strand
GGGAGAGAGGGAGAGGGACAGTCGAGAGTCGCTTGGGAGCGCGGGCGCGAGCACACCTACCATCCTCATCGTGCCGGACAAGGATGCGGATGGGCTTGCATCAGGTTGCATACTTCACCGCACGCTCCTAGCCATGGGCGTGCCCGCATCGCGCATCGCCATCCACCACGTATCCAGAGCAGGTCATCCGGGCACCTCGCAAGAGAGGCGCGCCATGTCGGAAAAGAGGGCGCGATGGATCGTCGTTCTTGATCAAGGCAGCAGAGCGGGAGATGAGCTGGTGGATGGTAGCGCGGCAGGTTGGCAGTGGGAGGAGCGCATCGATGCGCAAGAGCAAAACGAGCGAGATCGTCGACAAGGTCGCGCGCGGTGCGCCGTATTCGACCATCATCATCTGGGCGAAGGAGGAGCAGGAGCAGGAGGAGGTCCAAAGGGAAGCCTGATGATCAATGCCTCTTCCTACGAGCCGGTGGCCACATCTGCTCTGCTCACTTGGGTCATTTGTCGACCACTGTGGTACGCTCTGCAAGACTGCTGCACGGAGGAGCGCATCGTCAGGTCGATCGACTGGTTGGCAGTGCTGGGCACGTGCGGAGACTTGTCCGTAAATGTAAAGTGGGATGCTCCCTTTCCCGCACTCGACGCGCTGCTGTCCCGCTACGGCAAGAAGCGCGTAGGGGACACGATATCCGCCATCAACGCTCCGCGTCGAACGCCCTCCTTCAACGTCTCTGCAGCTTACGCCGCTCTCTTCGAAGCGAGCGACCTGACGGGCGTGCTAGCGAGTCCCCACGCGGAGCACTTGCACCGATGCCGTCGTGCCGTAGCGCAAGAGACGGAGAGGTGCACGCACACTGCGCCGAAATTCTCCAAAGATGGTCGCGTAGCGCTGCTGTTCATCCACTCGGCCTACCAAGTGCATCCCAGCATCGCCACGCGCTGGTCCGGCACGCTAAAGGGTGCAAAGAAGCTGCAAGCGGTATATTGCGCAAATACGGGCTACTACTCCAATCAAGATGTGCGCGAGGGCGAGGGCGAGGGCGGGGGCGGGGGCGGGGGCGAGGACGAGGAGAGCGAGAGGCTGGTGCATTTTAGCGGGCGCATCGCCAAAGCAGCCAAAGATCGGTGGGTAGGGGGGGCGGCAGGGCGAGGCGGGGCAGGGCGCGGAGCGGAGCGTGACGGCATCGAATGCTGTCTGTCTGTCCCTCCCGGTTTTCCCGTTCCCCTTCTCCATGGCTGACCATCATCGCTTCCTTCTTCTCCTCCTCCGCCGCCCCATCCACCCACCCACTCAGCGGCGAAGAACCGTCGCTGATCGAGCTTTTGCACTCGTACGCGTCGCTGGACCACACTTTCCTACCGGATCTCTGCAAGCACTACGACGTGCCCTCCGCCTCCCACCTATCCTTTGCCCGCGGTCACAAGCAGGCATCAGGAGGCATTCTTCCCCACGCATTCTGGCACCGCTTCGTCAAGCTGATGCAGATCGGCGAAAAGCCCGAAGCCAAAGAGTCGCCAAAAAGGGAGGCGAACAAGCAGAAAAACAAGCTGACGAATTACTTCGGGGCGCAGCAGACGTAAACAGTCGTATTCGTGGTCGCGCGGGGGGAAAAAGGGGTGCGGGGCGTAATCTACAACTTTTCGGTCTCTTGCTCGCCAAACTCCAAGTCGGGCTGCGCATCGATCCACGTTTGCAGTCCCAGCGTCTGTTCGATGCGCGACAGACCGACCTTGAGCGCGTGCGGTTCCATCGAGAAGGTCAGTCTGAACCATCCGGGAATGGGATGGTGATACTGCGCGCCGGGTGCGACAAACACGCCATTCTTGATGAGCTTTGCCGTCATTCGCTCCTCCTCTTTCGCCGAACGCGATGCTAGACGAGAGGCGAAATCGATCAGCAGGAAATGACCCGCATTGGATGGCGCTACGGGCAAAGAGTGGTGCTTTGCCCAATCGAAAACGTAGGCGTACGCAATCGACAAGCGTCGCCTATTCTCCGTCAAGAACCAGTGGAGAAATTTGTCTGCGAGCGAGCGAGCGAGCGAGCGAGCGGCAACGGCGGATGTGAGTCGGGTTTCGCACGACGGCGTGAGATGGGGTTCTGCTTGATCCCGTATGCACGCGGCGCGGCGAGCTCAATGTGCACGCACACGCGCAACTCACCATCTTCGAGGAGGTGGTACCAGAGTGCACCTGCTGGCGCTGAGCTTTGTGCGACAACGGCCAGTGCCGAAACGGCATCTCTGACCTCCTTGTTGTGCTGCGAGATGAACACGCCTAGTCGGAATCCCTGCGAGAGCGAGGAGAGTCAGGAGGAGGAGGAGGTGTGAGCGATTACGCGCGCGCGCGCCCAAGTCTCGGAGCCCACATTTGCTGCACTCGCATTGATGGAAAAGTCTTTGGATGCGGAGGTGACGACGTGGACCTTGGCGGGATTCAAGTTGGCTTCGCGGGCCAGGTCCATGGTGAGGACCGAGTGGAACTGCATGGAGCGTGGCGTGTTGGAGGGGCACGTGAGCCCGCCGCGAGACCTTTTTGCTGCATCGCCGCCACGCGGCAACTCACATCGGGCGGATTGGGAACGTTTTCGGTGCGGAAACATGATCGAGCGTAGATTCTGCGTGGCGGCAGCGACGCGTCGTGAGCGGGCGATGCGTGTGCTACAAGCACAGGATCCCCCTCCCACTCACTCGTCGGAAAGGAGGTGCAAGTCGTGCTTGGCTGCGAATTTGGCCAGCTCGATGACGCTGTGGGGGGCGCGGTGCGGTGCGGGGCGGGGATGCGTCAGAGTGAGCTGGCTAGCGTGCGTGACGAGCAGGGTACCCGCAACGTGCACTCACAGCTCTCTAGGGTAGATGGCTCCCGTGGGATTCTGGGAGGAGGGGTTGGGGGGGGGGGGG
>NW_020290078.1:0-17910 GCF_003144195.1 Ceraceosorus guamensis | reverse complement strand
GGGCAAATCAGCACGAGCTTGCGAAAGCGCAAACGCCCGCGCTAGCTCACGTGAGGATTGCAGAGCAAGAGGACCCTAACATCGATTCCCTTCTTGGTAGCATCTAGATAAGCCTTTTCGTAGGCCTGCACATGCTGAGCAATGTCGAGGGGAACATCTGCCGGGCTGACGGGCACCTCTACAATCTGGACTTGGGAACGCGTATTGAAATCGTTCCAAAAGGCATTGTAAGCGGGCACGCTGAGCAGGATGCCATCCCCCGCATCGCACAGCGCCCAGCTGGCATTGTCCAGGATGCCGGTCGCGCCGGATCCGATGATGATGTGTTCTGGTTCGAGCGCGGTGATGAGGCGGGTGTGATGGTGCTGTCCGGTGAGCGGTGGTACACCGTCTGGCACCTCGTTGAAGAGCTTGCACAGCGCCACTGCGCGTAGCGTAAAGCGGGTGAGCGGGGGTGAGCGGGTCGAGTGGGGCGAGC
Organism: Ceraceosorus guamensis; assembly: GCF_003144195.1. NCBI lineage: Eukaryota > Fungi > Basidiomycota > Exobasidiomycetes > Ceraceosorales > Ceraceosoraceae > Ceraceosorus > Ceraceosorus guamensis. The sequence goes on along the minus strand of NW_020290078.1, from coordinate 17,432 downwards.
AAGGTGAAGCGCCCATGGTGACCAGCAAGCAGATCACGTGGCACGGCACGGCACGGCACGGCACGGCTTAGCGAAGCAGCTCACCCAGCAGCCTCTGAGATGCAAAGATGCGGTCTGCGTACTGTGGGGGGTGCGTGCAGCAGTGTAGCGAGCGCAGATGAGTGGTGGAAGCATGCGCTCAGCATGCGCACGAGTGATCACAGGAGCATCGCCGTGTACGCACCGTCAACTCCCTCGCATTCAAGTCCAGATTGCCTTGAGCGTTGAAGAACTGCGTGGAAGGGAATGCACGTGAGCCCCATGAGGTTGCCCTGCCCTCTGCGCTGCCCTGCTGAACGCACGCTCGACATGCGCGCGCACACACACACCCACCCACACCCACCTTTAGCAGCTGCCCTCGTAGCAGACCATTATCCGCCACGCCCAAGATGACGATGCCGGTGGGGTTGTCCCGCTCATCGTACACATTCCTCGCCAAACTCATCTTTCTGGCAAAATCCGCAAACTCGGCCGCATTTCTGGCACCTCTGGTCGACAGGTTGGCGCGTGGCCCGCTGCTGGATGCGCTGCTGCGATCGGTGGAGAGTAGCGATCCCATCTTTGCTGCTGCGAGTTGTGTGGAATGGGGTGGAGTGGATGCTGGGTGATGGAGGGAGAGAGAGGGAGAGGGAGGGGAAGAGGGGGAGAGAGATAGACCGTGCACTCGTCACCTCGTCACCTTGACCGCGATTGTGCTGACCATGCATGTATACGCACGCACGCACGCACGCAGCACGCACGCACGCAGCACCCATCGGAGCAGTATTCGAGGAAGAAGCGCTCGCGCGCGCGCATCAGCAGCATCGCATGGCCGATATGTGTGAATTGAATGCGCCGCGGCAATCTCGATCCGCATGCACGCGGCCTTCATGCGTCAATCAGCAGCCAGCGCGTATGGCGGCGGCAGTCGATCGTGATCACGCGGTCGAGTCCTTTGACTTGTGTCTATGTGTCCGTGCGCGGGCGGAGCTATATAGCAGCAACAGCAGCACGTTTTATATAGTCGCGCAATACATGTACATGTATATATAGCAGAAGAGTAAGCATCTGCATGCATCAGGCTGTTGTGTGACCTGCTTTGACTGCGAGGGTTGTGTCGGCATCAGGCCATGCTTGCGGACGAGTCACGTGCCGCGCATTGCATTGCGACCGCATTTCGGATTCAAAATTGTGATTTTGATTCAACTTTGATCAGGATTTTTTGATTTTGGTCGGCCGCGGCCCCGCGCAGGAAATGGGAAGAAAGGGCGCGGGCGCGGGCGGGCGCGTTGATCGATCCAGCTGGAGATGAGGGGTAGAGCGCACGCACGCACGCTACCTCGTCTCGACTTTTTGACTTTGTGACTCCACCTCACACCACTCACACCACCCACACCACCCACACACTCACACACTCACCATCACGCACACCAGCACACCCGCAGCACCGCCACTCAACACGTTTTCCCTCTGCTCTGGCTCGTCTTTGCGCGCATACAGCAGGCTGGTCTGTGTGCGCCCCCGCCGCTTCGCTTCATCGCTCCTCTTTGGCGCCAGCAGCAGCAGCAGAACCATGTCCCACTCGGCTGCTGTCCCAGCTGTCCAGCAGCAGCAGCAGCTCAAACGAGGCCAAGAGGTTGCGAGTGCGCATGCAAATGCGAATGCGGTGCAGCAGGGCGGTACGGAGCAAGACGGCCAGCAGTCATCCAAACGTATCAAGCTGGACACGGACATGGGGAATGCGCAGCAGCAGCAGCAGCAGCTCGGCGAATCCAGTGCCAACGTCCACACCGACGCCAAGGCCAGCACGAGTGACAGCGTTGATGGACCCGTTGCAGACGCAGACGGAGACGATGATGGGCGAGGCAGGGACTTGCGACCCAATAGAAATGTCGGGCAAAATGTCAGCTTCGATAGAGGTGGAGGCGAGAGCAGAGCAGTGGGTGAGGATGGTGAAAGGGGTGCAAGATTGCCGGTGAGCGAGCGCGGGGTGCTTTGGACCAGGGAGCGAGGGTGCAACAGCGCGCGAGCGCCGATCGCGATCGCAATCACTCACGTGCTCGTACTGCACTTCAGAAACGCAAAGTGGCCATCTACTTTGGCTACTGCGGTATCGGTTACTCTGGTCTGCAGATGTGAGTGGGTTGGTGGAGGGGCGGGCAAATCGCGCGATCCACCTTGCCCGCGGCATTGCGTCTCACGCTCCGCGCTTCACACTCCACCACCAGCAATCCGGGCGTCAAGACGATCGAGGGAGACATTTTCGATGCCTTTTGCAAGGTGGGAGCAGTCTCCAAAGAGAACGCTGTCAATCCCGTCAAGGTGAGTCCTCGCGTCGGGGAAAAGTAAAGCGCTGATCACGGTGGAGGCGAAAATTGACACGGGCTCCTGCGCCCGCGCCCGCGCACAACCCAGGTCGGCCTTCAACGAGCCGCTCGAACAGATCGCGGCGTGCATGCCGCTGGTAACCTCCTCACACTCAAGCTCATCTTAGAGGCTCCCAACCTGCCGCAAGGCGGAGTGGTGGGTGCGGTGAACGATCTGTTGCCGGAGTATGTGCGCATCTGGGGTCTCACGCGCGTGCAGAACAGTTTCAACGCCAGGACATCCTGCGACTCGAGGATGTACGAGTACCTCTTGCCCACGTACGTCTTTTTGCCGCCCAAACCAGGAAGCAGCATGCACGATCTGCTCAAGCACTGGCACGACAAGGGCGTCGAACATGGTAAAGACGTCTCGCTGCTGGGCCAGCTGCTGCAGCATCCCTTTTGGAGGAGCCAAGGGACGGAAAAGAGCTATGCGGAGGATGTGGTGCACAAGAAAAAGTGGAGGATGGATGGGGAGCATGTGGAGCGCGTAAGGGAAGCCTTTCAAAAGTATGCGGGAAGTCACAATTTCCACAATTACACTGTGGGAAAGTCTTTTAGAGATCGCAGCGCGCATCGCGTCATGAAACATCTCGAGGTGCGTGGTCTTGTGTTGGGGGGGCTGTTTGTGCCCGCGTGTGCCCGCATGTGCTGCTGACGCGACTGCTGCCCACAGATTTCCGATCCCAAAGAGATCGATGGGACGGAATGGCTGTCGATCAAGTTTCACGGACAGTCCTTTATGCTTCACCAGATTGTGAGTGGCGCGCGCGCGCAAACGCACGCGCGCACCCACGCAAGCCGGCTCATTCCTGTCCGCCTTCTCTCGATCGGCAGCGCAAGATGATTGGCCTGCTGGTGCTGGTGGGACGCACGGGAGCACCAGCATCGCTGATTCCAGAGACGTATGGACCTGCGCGCATCCACGTGCCCAAAGCGCCAGGATTGGGCCTGCTACTAGAAGAGCCGCTCTTTGGCGGCTACAATCTCAAGGTGGCCAAAGTTCAGCCGGGGGCAGAGGAGCGATCGCCCGTCACTTACAAGGACTTTGCCGAGCGCATGCAAGCGTTCAAGCAGACGTTCATCTACGATCGCATCATCAAGACGGAAGAAGAGACTTCGGAATTCGCAAAGTGGCTCAATTATCTGGACGTCTTTCAAGGTCCGGATTTCGACTATCTCAATCCGCGCGGAAACATTCCGCAGAGCGCGATTTTGAAAGTGGGCGAGCAGAGAAGAGCGGCGGGTGGACAGCCCAAGGGGGCTTTTAGGCCCGAAGCGGTCAATACGGGCACGAGCGCTGCGCAAGAGGGCGCTCAGATCGAGATCGATAGCGAAGATGAAGATGCACAGGCTCTTCGCGGAAAGATGGACGAGTTTGATGGGTGAGGCGGGGCGAGGGGGAAAAGGGAGCGCAGCCGTTGCGATGGGGCGAATACATGCGATGAAAGAGAAGCGAGCGAGCGAGCGAGCGTGCGCGATTCAAAAGATGGTGCCGTCGCTATCTATGGTCTGCGAGGCACGGTGCTGCGTGTGTTAGCGCTTTGCGAGAATGCAAAGGATCGCTCCTCTGCGCTCGCGCGCGCGCCCCACTCACGATGGGAGGAGCGCCGTCTCGTTTCTGCTTTGCGATTTCCCTTCCTCCTTTCCACGTAGCGCTCTCTAGCACCTGTGCCAGTCTGAGCTGCTCGCTGCTCAAGCCCAGCTGATGGCGTATACCGTCGGCGATGCGATCGAGCAGGACGACTGTCAAGCTTCTCCATTCGATCACTGCTTGATGCGAAGGTTTGAGCGTGGGTATGCCTCCGCCGCCGCCTCCCGGTTCGCACGAGCCTGCATCGTAGAGTGCTGGGCGAGGTACGAGCACGCCCAGGTCGATCAGCAGACCTCCTGCGAGGCGATGCGAGGCGGGGCGATGGAGCGAGTGAGCATGGGCGCCGAAACAACACCCTTCTCCTCTCACCATTTCGGTATTCTGGCAGACCAGTCTGAGCCTCTTTGCCCATCACTTGCCAACCCAGCACTTTTTCCAGCGGCTCGACGATGCTGTAGCATAACCACTGTTGGGGGGGTTATCGCTCGCGAGCGAGCGCTTGTCAACAGGGGCAAGGGCATATGCGCGCGCGCGCGAGCGAGCGAGCGAGCGAGCCAGTCAGCCACTCACTTGTGTCAGCTTGTGAAATGGAACGACGCAAGCGGGGTCGGTCTGGTCGATGTTCAGCTCTCGGGCCAAGGCGTGACAGGACCACGCATCGCCCAGACTCTTGCCTTTGAGGTGCGTACGACCTTCTGTGGGCCATACGGGTGCCAAGCCGACGATGAGGGCATGCCAGAGCGTCGAGAGTTGGATGTGAACCTGACCCTGCTCATCTCGCGTGGTGCTGGGGTGCGAAGCGAGGTAGTCTGCGACGGCGGCGGGGGTTAGCAGAGTGAGCGACTTCCAAGACTAGCTTGCATCTTCCATCACACCACACGCCCCTTCCCCCCCTTTCCCCAACGCACCGATCAGGTAGCCGGGTCTGCGATGAGAAGCATCGTCTGCTCCACCTCCACCTCCACCACCACCACCACCACCACCTGCAGCAAAGATGCCGTGCTGATCGCTAGCCAGCGTATCTCCGAGGTTCTTGAGCAGACCTGCTCTGCCTTGCAATCCGTCCATGGGATTAGACGGGCTCACTTGCATGCCTTGTGCCAGCTGTTCGGGTGTGATGCGCTGCAGAGCTTGCGCTGCGTGGCAGAAGCGAGTGAGGGGGGGGATGAGTATGAGCAGAGTTTGGCGGGGAGTTTCCGCGCGAGCACGGCAGTGCAACGGGGCCACGCACGCACGAGCCTACGCACCTCGAACGGATGATGCGTCGCCAAACAGGCCTCGCTTGAAGAGGTGAAGGGATGCGATGGCCAAACCTTCGCTTCTACCAACGCGCTCGCCCGTATCAGGCTCCTTGTATGCCCAAGCAGCACCAGCACCCGCATCCAGCAACACCGACACGATGAACAGATCCACCAACGAGCGAGCTTCTTCCAGCGCCGGCGAATCTGTATGGGTATCGGCATTGGCATTGGCATTGGCATTGGCGTGCGCATGCGCATGCGCACGCGCATTCCACTGCGATCGCATAGCAGCGATTCGCCCTTCTCCAAAGTGCCTCCACCTGCCGTGCGGTGGAATGCTGTCGATGTTCGGATAATCGCGCTGCGTTGCGCGCGCAGAGGAAAGGTAGCATGGAGCAGGTGGGTGGGTGAGCGGGGTGAGCGGATGGGTAAGCGGGGTGGGTGAGCGGGTGTGTGAGGGCGCGAGCGAGCAAAGCGCATACAACCGCGCGCACACGCACACGCACACGCACCTTGACGATGGATGTGCAGTAGCGCACGACGTCGGGCAGCTTGTCAGGCTGGTAATCGAACCAATCCAGCTTGCCTTGTTCAGCCAATTTGAACACGCTGGCGCATCGTTCGCGAATGGCAGGCAATGAGCGCAGATATGTCTCGACGTCGTCGTCGTTCGACATGGCCGGGAGGGGGTTGGTTGGTTGGTTGGTTGGTTGGTTGGTTGGTCACGTGCGGGTGATGGTGGTGATGGTGGTGGTGGTCATGCTGGGGGCGCGCGTTTGCAGAGATAAGCGCGGTGTTTAGGTGTGCGTTGACGGTTGATTGTTGGGTGCGCGCGGCGTGCACCGCCACGTTTGTCCGCGTCCGCGTCCGCGTCCGTGCGCGTGCTTGTGCTTGTGCGCATGCAGGCAGGCATGGCATGGCATACGGGCGCGGGCGCAAAAAAGCAAGTCAAGTCAAGTCACGGGCTCACGGCGCAGACATTCAATTGTGATTCACATTCACATTCACATTCGTGCAAACGTACATTGTGCGCGCAACGCAACCACCACCATCTCCCCGCCCCCAGCCCCCTTGCTCGCGCACCACCAACACCGCCACCGACAACACCTCCACCTCCCCCCCTCTCCCCCTCTGCAGTAATGTCCATCTTTGACTACACTGCACCATGTGAGTACCCTTGCTGCGCGTGCAACCTCCCTCGCACGCATTGCTCACGCAGACCACTTCCCTACTGATGCCCCCCCTCGCGTACTATCAGGGCCAATCTACGGTGTGACGTGGTCCAATGCTCCATCCGCCCGATCACGCAGCGAGCTGTACGCTCCACGGACAGGCATGGTCGCAGGTGCAGGTGCAGGTGCAATAGGAGCTCGAGTGGCCATCAGCAGCTTTGTGGAAGAGGCGAACAACGAGGTGCAGGTGCTGGGAGTGAGGAATGGCAGCGATGGGTGAGCTGCGTGCGCGGACGCGTGGGTGGGCGGGCGCGTGCAAGATGTACAACAGCTCACATTCACATTCACGCACACGCACTCGCACACCCACTCGCACACGCAGGCCGTATTTCGATGCGCTGGCCAGCACTCCGCATCCCTATCCCGCTAGCAAGATAGCTTGGCAACCATCCACGCTGTCCAGCGGCGATGCTTCAGAAGCTTGGCAGGACAGAGAGCTGCTAGCCACCACTGCAGATTGTCTGAGGATATGGGAGTGCGCTTCGGATCAGCAGCAGCAGCAGCAGCAGCAGCAGGATGAAGAGGCGGCTGCTAGCAGCGGCGGTGGTTTCGTTGGCGCTGCGCATACACGCTTGCCCTTTTCGCTCGTGGAAAAGAGCGTGCTGGCACATGTGAGTGGCGCAGCGAGCGAGCGAGCGAGCGTGGGCGGGCGGGCGCCCAGCCAGCCAGCCAGCCGAGACCTCATCGCCATGCGGGCTGAATTCCGACTCGATGCGTGTGCCCTCCCCCAACAGGCCAGCAAAAATTCCACCTCACCACCCGCGCCCTTGACGTCGTTCAGCTGGAACGCTCCCTCGCCGTCACTCGTCGTCACCTCCTCCATCGACACGACGTGCACCATTTGGGATCTGCCCACTCGCACAGCTCTCACGCAGCTCATTGCGCATGATCGAGAAGTGTACGACGTGGACTGGTGTCCAGGCTCATCGGACGTGTTTGCGAGCGTGGGTGCGGATGGGAGCGTGCGCGTATTCGATCTCCGGTCGTTGGAGCACAGCACCATCATCTACGAGACTGGCGCGCCGCAATCCAGCAGCGCAAGTTCTAGCAGCGGTGGCGGTGGCGGTGGCGGCGGCGGAGCAGGAGGTCGCAACGGCATCATGCCGTTTCCCCTGCTTCGCATCGCCTTTAATCCCTGGGACGCAAACTACCTGGCCACATTCGCAGCGGACACCAACGTCGTCTCTATCCTCGATGTCAGGGCGCCCGGATCGCCCATTTTGGAGTTGAGAGGACATGCAGCATCGATCAATTCCGTCGCTTGGGGTCCACCGGGTGCGGGAAGCAGCTCTTCGTCGAGCAAGGGCATGATCAGCACGACGAGCGATGATGGGCAAGTGTTGGTGTACGATTTGGCATCTAGCACTCTTCGCAGCGCATCGGCCCAAGGTAGACGGTCACGCAACGGTCGAGGAGGAGCAGGAGGCGCGACGAGCAGCAGCAGCGAACAACCTTCACCGGCGCACACGCCAAGCACGTCCTACTCTGCTTCTCCTGCTCCCAGCAGCGGCGAACAAGCAGCAGCAGCAGCAGCAGCGCAGATTGGAGGTATGGTGGAGAATCCGGTATTGGCGCACTCGGTGGATGCGTGCGTGAACAACTGCGCGTGGCTCAGGCCGTTTGAGAAGCGCAGCAGCAAGGCTGTTGTGGCGACGCCGGCGGCGGCGGCGGAAGATTACTGGATGGCCGTCGTGTCGGGCAGGAATCTGAGAGCGTTGGCAGTGTAGCGTGGAGCGTGGGCGCGCGTGTCGACCAGATGCCATGGATGTATACCCACGCGGAGAGAGAGAGAGTGCGTGCGTGCGTGTGTGTGTGTGATGTGTGTGTGTGTGTGTGTGTGTGCGTAAGTGTGTGTGTGTGTGAGTGAGAGTGTGCGCGCGCGCGCGCGCAGAGTGGAGGAGCGCGAGATGCGCCGCGACTTACGCGTCACACTCGCGACGCATGCACATGCGCCTGGTATTCCCCGTCCCTTCAACTTCACCACCACCACCACCACCACCACCACCACCACCACCACCACCACGACGTTGCGCTGCGCTGACTGAGCACCCACCATGACGGCGCATCGTCACGCTTCTCAACTTCAACTGAGCGTCGCTCGTATCCTAGCGACGCGCTTTGAGCGCGTATCGACGCGCTCCGTGCACCTCTTGACCGAAGTGTGCCTTCGATACGTGGAGCTGCTCGGCAGGAGATGCGCGGAGCGTGGAGAGCATGCGGGGAGAAGGAGGCCGAACGCTTGGGATGTCGTTTGCGCATTGCAAGAGGTTGCGGATGTGGGGGAGGTGGTGCAGTGGTTGCAGCAGCAGGGCGGAGCCAGGGCGCCGAGTGGTGCGTCTAGCATACAGGGTGAGTGGCAGTGGGGGCCCGCGCGGCGGGCAGGCGGAGAGAAGAGGGGGCCATCGATTTCCCCCCCATGCATCCATCAGCTCACACCTCGCACTCGCCACAGACGTGCGTGGTCAAGAGGTGCATTACGCGGCGGTGCCGCGGGAGATTGTTCCGGATCTCGAGCTGATGAGAGTGATGGAGGAGCACGAGGAGGAGGAGGAGGAGGAGGAGGAGGAGGGCGAGGGCGAGGCAGAGTCGTCCGACTCTGTGCCACGAAAACGACGCGCAATCACACCGGATTGGTTGCCTGATGAGCACGTTGTGCTGCACGATGTCGAGCATGCTGGTCGGCTGATCGTGCAGCGCGACGACGAGCAGAGGGTGGAGCGACGACAAGGAACGCCGACGGAAGTGCAAAGACCGCAGACGGGCAGGATAGCGTGGGAAGCGTCGCGAGTGGACGATCTGCCAACGCAACACCACGACCACGCTTATGCGCAGGATGCGCACGATGCTCCTGCCCCATCGTCCATGCGAGCATTCGCCAACGACTATCGCACCTTGCTGAAAGAGTCTTCCAGCGCACCTTTAGCCACGCTAACGCCAAGCTCATCAGCCCACGCCTCTTCGCTCGCAACACGACGATCATTGGCGCTCTCGCTAGCCAATCGTCGACGTTTCGAACCGTCGGATTCGCTATACGAAGGCGCATCTGCTCGCCCTACGTGCTCCCCATTCGCACCAGCTCCATCCCATCTCGTCACATCTAGCGGCGCATTTGCCCCTCTCAAGCCGGATGGCCGGTCCACTCACCCAATCGCCTCTTCTTCGTCCACCACCAACACGGCCATGCGTGCAGCCGTAGGCACCGCGCTGTCTCGTCGTGTTCAGCGGACCAAGGATCCGCTGCCTGTATACGACGCGGCGGGCGTCGAGCGAGTCTTTCACGGCGCTCCAGCATCGCGCGAACATTTCAAGCCCCTCGTCGATGTGGAGAATGCGCTCTCTGCAGCGATCAGGTCGCTCTTGGCAGATTCGGCGCGCGAGGCTGCTTGCGCCGCTGCGCTCGCGAGTCAAGATGAGGGTGCGATGGAGGAGGAGGAGGAAGAGGAAGCGGTGCTGGATACGCATCGAGCTGGCGCACTGATCGCTACCAACCCGCTCGCTGCTCAGCAAGCCATCACCGCATCATCTCACGTCCTCAACTCGGCAAACGAAGAGAGACCAAAGGAGGGCGTCTTGGTGCACACGTGGGATTGGACGGCGCGAGACTACAAGGATGTGGATGCGCTGCCTGGCAAGCGCATTCGTGGGGCGTAGATGCACACGATATCCCCAGCCTGTATTGTTCCGCTCGCATCGATGCGATGACATTGCGCCCGTCTACAAGTGACGTGACATGTTATTGCGCGCGTCCACAAGTGCCAAGTCGTTGCGCGCACGCGCACGCACGCACCTACAAAAAGTGCTCGAGCTCGAACTCGATGGCTGAGCAAGGGTAATCCACACCAAAGGCTTTGAGGACGAGCGGATGCACCACCCCGAGGGAACCGATCCGAATCGCCTTCGCCTTGATCGGAGTGACGGCAGACGAAACGGCTTGTGCGGCTTTTGCAAGCGCAGAAGGAGGTGGTGCTTCTTTGCCCTGTTGAGGAAGCGGGATGGAGGGGTTCGCTTCGGACGCTGGTGGTGCTGTCGAAGGTAGCTCCACCGCAGCAGGGTCCTGATCGCGCGAATCTTTGCTGGGAATGTAAAAGATTGCCGCTCCTCTTCCAGGCAAAAAGGTGGAATCTGTTTGGGTGGGTGGAGGGGGCGTGACGCAGTTCAGCAAGGGGCCCGCACCACGCGCACGCGCTCGCACTTACCGTCGGCTTCCTCGATGTAGTAGTTGCCTCGCGCTCGACCTCGCGATACTTGCAGCTTGCGCATGACCAGATCCAACAGTCCATGCACCACCTCAAAAGCAGCTTTTTTATCCTCGTATACCGCAGAGACGTGCCGCTTGTTGATCGCGCCGCGTTGAGGATCGCGGTCATGCGCATCCTTGACCGCAATGTCCGACACTTCAAAGACGCGCAGAGGAAGAGCGTGCGCTCGATTCTCTCGCAGCGTCTTGAGAATGCCTGGCAAGAGCGAAGTGCGAATGACTTGGTACTCGGCAGTCTTTGGATTTTCCAAGACTACCGCCGTGCTTCCATCATCGCTGCGTCGCAGATTGGCAAAGTTTTCGTCGTGGGAGCACTATACCGGTGCGGGAACGCGGCGAGTCAGTTTGGGGGGTGGCTGCCTGGCTTTCTTTCGCGAAGTCAGTCGACTTTTTGCTCACCAAGATCAAAGGAAGCACTTCGATCCACCCTGCATATGCGCATTCCCGTCTGACCAGATCGCTGAGCTTGTTGATGGGCAGCGGCTGCGCGACGGTGTTGGTCTTGGGAAAGCGTCGTGGCAGGTTGTCAAAGCCATACGCCACGGCCACGTCCTCCATCAAGTCGCACTCGTGCATAATGTCCGGCCTGGTGCATGGCACTGCCACCTCTACTACATTGGCATCGTTGGAGACGCGCGCAGAGTGTCCCATGCGTGCAAGCAGCGCCACGATCTCGTCGGAAGAGAGCGCTAGACCGGTGCAGCTGTTGATGTAGGACGCGCGAACAGTCGTCGATCGCGATGACAAGTCGGGCGTCAATGTGCGCGATCCGTCTGCCGAGATGACTGCGATGGGTTCGATGCTGGGGGGGGGGGGGGGGCGTGTGTGCGTGCGCGCGCGAGCGAATCGAGTCAGCACCCAGCGTCCGCCCGCCCGCCTGCGCATCCATTCCCCCTCGCCTCGCCCAACTCGCGCCCAACTCACACGAAAGGCTCCTCGGTGTACTCTGCAAACATGGCGACGAGAATGTTGAGAGCAAAGGCCATCTTTGTCTGATCAGTGGCTGTCATGTCGATAAAGACGTTGCGAGTGTTGAGGGTGATTTTGGAGTGCTCAGAGTTGATGATGGGGGGAAGGGAGCAGACGGTACGATTGCTGTCGAGGATGACCGGGTAGCGCGGCTTGTCCGCGATGATGGAGAGGTAGGGCTTGAGGTGACGATCCGCCTCGAGCGTCTTCATCAGCAACGGCCCATCCATCACTTGACCCGGTCTGTTGAGCGGCGCAAAGGAAATGTCGCTGGGTGGCAAGCCTTCGTAGGTGAAGGGGCCAGAGATGGTGTCCAGATCGTGCGTGCCCATGGACAGCAGCGTCCTGCGTCTGCCCAGATTCTGATGCAGCTTGTCCTGCAAGTCGATGAAGCTGGCATAGTTTTGAGGAGTGAAGCGCACGCCTCGCAGCACCGCACCGGACACAAAGGGTCGGATGGCCTTGACCTGGGGGAGGGGAGCGGGGAGCGGGGGGTGGAGTGTGTGTGGTGAGCGTGTATGCGGGCGTGCGGGCGTGCGGGCGTGCCTGCGCGGCAGATGAGATGACCACGCCGCCACTCCCACTCACGCTATCCTTGACGTGCAGCTGGATGACATTGGCGGGTGCAATGGCTCTCAGCAAAGGCTGCTCCTGCTCGCCCAAGAACACTCGCAATGCGCGCGAGATGCCCTCTAGACACAGCAAATCATACCGATTGGCTGGAATGTCGATCTTCAACTGCGGCCTCTCGTTTGTCCCCGCAACCTCTTGCGTTGTATCTTCATCCAACTCGATGCCGAATTGAAAGCACAGCTCGTCGAATGCCTTTGTCGTGTACTCTTTGCCCAGTGCCGCAAAGAAGTCTGCCTTGTCCAGCGTGACTGTCGGCATCCTTGCGGGGCGCTGGCGTGTGTGTGTGGGTGTGTGTGTGGGTGTGTGTGGGTGTGTGTGGGTGGGTGTGGGTGTGTGGGTGGGTGTGTGTGCGTGCGTGTGTGTGTGCGAGTGTAGTGCGCACGAGTCGCGAGTGCTTGGTGATGCATCGAGCCAGTCAGTCGTGAGTCTTGAGTCAACCTTCTCTCTTTGTCGCAGTCACGAGTCAGGAAGATGCCGCTGCGCTGCAGTCGCGAGTCGTGATCGAATCGATGCTCGCGCCCGAGTCACGAGTCTAGCGCGCCCCGCGCAGCGCACACTTTTTCTCGCGCGAGAGAGTGTGCGCTATACGCCAGGCGTGCATGTGCGGGTGCGTGTGCGTGTGCGTGTGCGTGTGCGGTGATGCACTCCATCAGCACCTCCACGCCACGCCCCCTCTTTGCTCTCTCTCCCCCCCCCCACCACCACCACCCGACGACATGTCGCACATCAAGGATGTAGCCACAAGCGGCGTGTCGTCGTCGTCGTCGTCATCGTCAGCTTCAGCCAATGCTGGTGCTGTGTCCGCCTCCGCTTCAACAACCACCGACTTTCTCGCCCTCGTCGTCGATGTATCGCCGCTGTCGTGGACCAGGTTGAGCGGCGGCGGCGAGGGGTTGCGGCTCATGGCGAGAGCGCTGGATGAGATCATCATCTTTTTGAATGCTCACGTGGGTTTGCAGCACGGCAATGGAGTGGTGATCTACGCTGCGGGCAATGGCGATGCGTGAGTGGTGGAGCGGCAAGCGGCAAGCGGCGGGCGGCGGGCGGCGGGCGGCGGGCGGCGGGCGGCGCGGGCGTGGTGCACTGCTTGTCTCACTCACCCGCGTCTTTACGCACACGCTCACGCACACGCACACGCTCACGCTCACGCACGCGCTTCCAAAGGCGCCTCATCTACTCGACGCTGGAGGCAGCGGCAACAACAACAACAACGACGGCAGTCACTTCAGATGCCAACACATACTCGCGCTTCGCTCAACTGGAAGAGAGCGTGCGCGCAGGCGTAGCTTCCTTTCTGCGTGACCTCACCATCGAGCAAGCAAGGGAGGATGTGGCCATCGTCACTGCCGTCGCTCGTGCTCTATGTTGTGAGTGAGCGGCGCGCGCAAGGGCACTCACGACTTGCAGGTACGTACGGGCCCCGCGCTGACCCGCGCACGCGCACAGATCTCAATCGGCTGGATCCGACGGCGGCAAGCGCGGCAGCAGGCATCAACCCCGAAGCAGGTCGCACTCCTTCCCACTCGCAGCAGCAGGGCAAGCGCATCCTCATCATATCGGCATCGGAAGATCAATCTGGACAATACGTGCCCATGATGAACTGCATCTTTGGAGCTCAGAAGCGTGGCGTAGTCATCGACGTTTGTCGCCTAGGCGGCGCCGGCGAGGCATCTCGAGAAGAAGAAGAAGAAGGAGAGAGTGATGGCGCAGCAGCAGCAGCAGCAGCACCCGCTTCGTCTGCCTTTCTTCAGCAGTCCACCTACCTCACTCGCGGCAACTACATTGCCCTGCACCATCCAGCGCATCTCCTCCAGACGCTCCTCTCGGCATTCCTCCCAGCAAGCTCCATCCGTCCTCACCTCGTCATTCCGAACTCTTCCACCATCGACTTTCGCGCCAGCTGCTTTTGTCATCGCCGCATCGTCGAAGTGGGCTACGTCTGCAGTCGATGCTTGTCCATCTTTTGTTCCCCAAGAAAGAGCTGCGTCACGTGCGGTGCTGCTTTTGGAAAGGAAGTGGAAAGATTCAAAAAGGAGGCACGGGCGATGGGTGTGGTGCTGGTGGAAGGGGGGGAGGAAGAGGAGGAGGGAGATGATGCGATGCGTGGGCACACGCGCGGCGTGTGAGGCTACGTCATCAGGAGCAGGAGATTTATATGGGCGCAACACTCACACGGGCATTGGCTAGCGGCACGATGCACGCCCCGTACGCCCCGCACATGCGCATCGCAAACCGCAGAGTGTAAAGGATGACATTTGTGTTGGGTGACGCAAGAATACAATGGAGGGATCTGATGCGCGCGCGACGGCGCGGCCGATTGCGCTGCTGCTGCGATGGTGGTGGTGGTGCGCGCGATTGCACTCCTTGTGGCTCTTGTTCCTCCTCCTCTCTTCGTGCGAGCGATTGCACTTCTTGTGCCTCTTGTTCCTCCTCCTCTCTTCCTGCGCGCGATTGCGCTTCTTGTGGCTCTTGTTCCTCCTCCTCTCTTCGTTCTCCCTTCCCGCGCCCTCGCTTCTATTCCTCTAGTCTTTCGCTTCCCTCGCCTCCGCTTGCCCCTCCCACTTGTGCTTCCCCACCACCGCTCTCGAATCCAGCAGCAAAGCCGCGCAGGTACTTGATGACGCATTGCTGGTAGTGAAACATGAGGAGCTGCTTATTGGGCAGCTCCGACTCGTCCTGCACGCGAAAGTGAGACCGATGAATGACTTGTCCGTGATGAGCTCGACGTTTGAGCATCTTTGGCATAAAGTAGTGCACGATGAGGTCTTCTCCCTGCGTGCGTGCGTGCGTGCGTGCGATGAGCGCGTGCGTGCGATGAGCGCGTGCGTACGAATCGTGCGAGCATGCAATCGTGCGCACTGCACTCACTCTCGGCCACAGCGCAAAATCGCCATTGTCGTACGCACGATGCATGGCATGATTGAGCGTGATGCCGTGCTCCGTCAAGAAGGGATACGTGACCTCCCTGCCCACGATTTCAGTGTAGTACTGCGAGCCGAGGGAGTGGGGTGGGTCAGAGTTCTGGGCAAGCGCGATTTGTACGATCATCCGCAACACACCTCTGGTCGACTTTGAGGGATGATGTGGGCCGCAACGCACTCTTCTGCTGGGTCGCCCGTCAGCAGACACGAAAAGTCTCGCACCGCTACACGGAATCGGAATGCAGACTGTGGGGATGGCGAGTGAGCACGGGGCAAGCGAGACATGGTCAGGTGCTGCGTGCGCGCGCGCTTACCTGATTCGTGCTGGAGCGACTCGAGTGGCTCATTGTGCTCTGCTCCGCATCAGCAGCGGGTGCTCGGCGAGCGTACTTGAAGCGGGGCCCCTTTGTGTAGGTGAAGGGTTGCGCTTGGCCATCTGTGCAGGGGTTGCGTCGTGGAAGAGCAGTTGGTGCGTGCGCACTTTAGCTTTGGAGTGGGGGGCAGGGCAGGGCTGCACCCGCTCATCGCTCTGCCACGCAGCTCCGGGCGCACCCCACACCCGCTCCCACGTTGTTGCACAACTCACCTGCGCGAGTGTACAGGAGTCGAACGACTTGATCCGCACATGCCAGCAAAGATGCCTCATCCAACCTTGCCCCATCCGCACGACTCAGCGTGCCATCCTCCACCACGCACACGCCCACCATCCATCGCAATAGCTCGCAGCAGTCTAGCGCTCCGCATTGCAACAACCACTCCAGCGGGACGTGACACAGTGACTGTTCGCTGGCAGAGCTCACGACGATGTGTCTGCCCCGCCATTCATCGATGGCTTTGGGATACGTCTGCATGGCGCCGGTGCGCGCGGGCGGGCGGGCGCGCGCGTCGTGTCGGATGGTGATGGTGAGTGATGGGGGAGAAAGTCCTGCCTGCATGCGTGCTCGCGCGGATCGTGTGTGCGCGCTCGCTTTGCGCGGCACTGCCTCACGCACGCACGTACGCGATGCGCAAAGAGATCTGGCAGCACGTGATACGTTGCGATTCTCGGTGATTTGCGCTCACAAGTCAACATCTCACGACTCTTCTGACTGAAACATGTTTTTGACTCTTTGACTTTTGACTCGAGACTGTGACTGCTTTGGATGCACTGCGTGCGTGCATGTTGATTGCCTAGCGCAACAGCAATCGTGCGCGTTGAGCTCTGCATCCGCAACGTCGAGTGCGCCTTGACTACTACGCCAGAGCAGAATCTTGAGGTTTGAGACGCACGCTACACTGACGTATGGATCGAGGCATCTAGGCCGGGGAGACGGGCTCTCGACTCAGGCTAGCGGACCGAGCGAATAGAGGCAGTACTTGCGACAAGGATCAAAGGAAAGGTGTGGTCGCCTCATTCGCGCGAATGGCGCCAAGATCCGGTCGCCCTCGCCCTCGGGGCGGGGTCACATTCGTCAGAGGCGTGCGAGCGCGGTTCTGACATGGGACACGAGACGAGAGCGCTTTTGAGTCGAGGATGGTGCTCGAGGGATGATCCTCCGCCGTCATGGCGCTGATAGCGTCGAAATTTCGTCTCCTCATGTTTTGCGTCGTGGCCGCGAGGCGAAGAGGGATGACTTGACTCTTTTGTTCCGAACGACGGTCACGGGGTCTATCTAAAAGTTCCAGCGCATCCACCCGCTTGTCATCGACTTCGTCACCCAAGTGATCCTTCAACCAAGATCCAAGACGTAGCCAATCGGTCTTCTTGACTGGAGACCTTGCCAGGATCTTAGGGTTAGGGTTACAAGGGTGTCTGGAATTAGGGTTGGAGATGTTTGATAGCCAGTTTGTAGAGCACATTGAGGAGTGTCTTGTGGCAGAAAAGTTTTGGATTTGCGATAGCCGTTTTTGCGTGAGGAGGCGCAAAGCGCAAGTGCGGGGTGATTTTGGCTGGTGGCGCCTCTGAAATTTGGGAGTTTATGTGACCCTAGCAGGGCATTGGAGAGGGTCAAAGGAGTCATTTAGCATGTGTGAAGGGTTTGGGCTGGGGTCGCAAACTCATGGAGATATGAGCTTCCAAAGTGTCAAGTGCGTTGAGAAGCACCAAATGAAGTGCACCAAGGGGCACTGGGGGAAGATGCAAGGGCGCTGGAAGAGCGCTGGGCTGCGGTCAATGTGCGCAGGTAGGCAAGTGCGCTGTAGTGATGTGGAGGTGGCTGTG
>NW_020290077.1:0-68489 GCF_003144195.1 Ceraceosorus guamensis | reverse complement strand
GGGGTGGAGATGCGGAAAGGAGGGGAGGGGGTGGGGGGGGGGAAATGCGATTGTTTGCGGCTTCCTTGGGACGAGAACCTCGCAGGTGAATGCGTCCTCTCGTTGCACCCACTAACGATGGGCTATGCTGCAACCATCTCCGTCTGGTATGCGCGCGGGCCAGTCTGGTGTCCTGACGCTCCGACTGGGGCAAGCAGGTACCTATGTGATCAACAAGCAGCCACCCAATCAACAGATCTGGCTCAGCAGTCCCAAGAGGTGTGTGTCGTGTGCGTGCGTGCGAGCGAGCGAGCGAGCACCGATCATGGTCCGTATTCAAGCATTTTTGGAGGTTGTTGCGTTCGTTGACCCTTGCGATCACCCCGCGCATCGGACAGCGGACCAAAAAGATTCGACTACGATACGAGCGCAAAGCAGTGGTTTTCCAACAAGGAGGGCATCACTGTCACTTTGCAGGAGCTGCTAGACGAAGAGCTGAGCGCAGTGTTTGGCTTCGACGTCAACGTCGATCTGCATGGAGACCATTAATCAGCACCAGCGTCGGCATTGAGTCACAACGGCAAAAAGGATAAAGATGCACATTGCACGAAAGGCTGCTCGGGGCCTCGGACCAACACCGTCTCGTGCCGAGCGACGCGCAGGATTGGGGCGCATTCACGGCCATCGACAAGACCACCATTCGAGCAGCTGCACAAAGGCCTGCGCCAGAACAGGAGCAGCCTCGGTGCGTGTCTAGCGCGCTCGACGCACAAGGAAACACGGGAAAGAGGGCGCAGCGATGCGGCAGACGAAAGGCACTATGCTTTAGCTCGTCGCCGCCTCAACATCGTCACGCCACTTGCGAGAAGTTTGGTTGAATTGATGACCTCCAATTTGATGCTGTTGCGCAAGCCATCGCTGGAGCGAATTCTCGCGATTCGTGATCCTACATGAATCTCGGCAACATCCCATAGGCGACGCAAGGCGCTCCACCTAGAGATCCTTGCCCCTGCTCTTGACCGCGACGGCATCGGCTTTACGCTGTTCAAATGTTGCAACATCAAAGGTCATCGCTGCATACTGGGTGAGGCGGTCCCTTAGCGTTTCAGCTCCGATCGTCGCCGTGGTCAGGATGCCGCCCTTGAAGTTGTTGGCGCGCAGACCGCCGATTGAGCTCTCCTTTGTGGTTGCGCTCGAGGTGGAGGCGAGGTGAAGAGCAGTTTCGCTGATCATGCGGGCTGTTGCGTGGTAGCCTGAAGCGACAACGTCAAGTGGCGAAAGACGTTGAGTCGTCGAAGGCTTCCTCCACGAGCAGCGTCGAGAGATGCCACTCACCTGGACTGTCTTGGATGAAAATCTTGCAGATGCTCTGCTTTACATTGCCCTGCTTGTCCTTTCCAGTGGCCAGGGCCCGCACATCTGCAAAGCCCTTTTTGGAAGGACCACCATTTTGTGGCAAAAATGTTCTCAGAGCCCACCTGACGGGAGCGAGCCAGATGAGGGCTTTGATCTGAGCAACAAAGAACAGGCTCAAGAAGCTGGTCAAGAGATAGCTTAGAGGCCAGGGCACGCGTTTGGGAGGGAAGAGCAGGCTGGCTTCGTGGTAGGCAAAGTCTTGTCCGTACGCTTCAGCTTGCGAGTGCACTTGGAGCAGACCCCAAGTTTGATTGATGACGCGATGATTGTGAGGCGTCAAGGGGAACCAAGATCCATACACGTTCGGTCCAAACTGCGGCAGCCTGAGGGCCAAATCGAGGGGCATGATGTGCGTTCCTTTGACTGCAGGCAAAGCGGCAAAGCTCGCAAGATGTCAGCAGCAGCAGCAGCAGCAGAAGCAGCGACTCGGGCACTGATGACCTGAAGCATGGGCTTCTGCAAATTCTTCGCCCCCCATCCATGCACTCACCAGGACTGAGCTGATCGGGCTGCTCGAACTGCAACTGCCCGCCATCGATTTCCGCAGCATCCACAGCCGACAAGATGGTTCCGGTGGAAAAGCCTCCATCCACACGCACTGCTGTGCGAACAGTGTCGACATGGGATACGCCTTGACTCTTTTTGAGGTGCTGAGCTGCAAAGTAGGCTGACAGATCTAGGGGCAGCGAGTCGAAGCCTGAAGAGGGCACCAGGATGCTCCCCGTCGAAGCGGCCAGCGGTCCGAGTCTAGAATGCGGAGGTGAGGAGAGGAGAGCGAATGGAGGGCAGGGCAGGTGAGTGCTGTTTGCCCGGCATGCCATGACATGCCACGCCACGCCACGCCACGCCACGCCACAGGACTGGTCGCCTCGCCTCGCCTGGCCCACTCACTCGAGAAGAGAGGCATTGAATCCAGACTCTCCGCTCAGGTCAGTGTAGTGCGTTCCCACACTTGCGCAAGCCTTTGCGACCTCGTAGCCATTCGTCTTTCTGAATGGTCCTGCAATGTTGGCCAACACTTTGGTCTTCTTTGCCACTTCTTGCAAGCTGGCAATGTTGGTGGTGTCGGCGCTGAGGATGCCGACGGAGGTGGGCAAGTCTAGCTTCTTGCGGAGAGCGTCTAGACGAGCGGCAGAGCGACCGGCGATGCCCCAACGTGGATGGGTGGGATGACGCGCGAGGTATTCGGCGACCAAGCTTCCCGTAAAGCCTGCGAGGAGGATGAGAGAGGAGAGAACACGACAAGGGCGCTGTGTCAGGGCAGCAGCAGCGCGTGCAAAGCATCGCATCGCATAGCATCGCATCGCATCGCTTTTCACGTGCACTCACCCGTAGCTCCAAGCACGACGACATCGTATTCTCGTTGTGTGCTCGACATTTCGAAGCGGGTGTCTGTAAATGCAAGTGGGTGGAAGTGTGTGCAAGTGGTGGGAGTGATGTGCAACTGGTGCGCTTGATGAAGCAAAGCAACCGAGAGGTGACGGTGGAAGGAAGGATGACGCAGGTGCGTGTGCGTGTTCGTGTGCGTGTGCGTGTGCGTGTGCGTGTGCGGGTGCGTCAGGTGCAGCGCGCGCGTGTGTGTGGAGGCGACGATCACCCGCACCCGCGCACGCACCTGCGCGAATTCGCGCCACGCTGCATTCACATTATTCACGATTCAAAATGTGATTTAATTGCGCTCGACGGGCACGTCGACGCTGCTTGCTTGCTCACGGCGGGCTCATGACTCGCGTGACTCCGATCTCGACCGACCAGCATTTGAGTCATTCAAGATTCAGATTGATTGAGTCGCAGTAATAAGAGTGACAAGGTGACACCGCGTGCCTTCAAGAGTTCGGCCGGTTGAAATCGTGGATGAACAGTCACAGTTGAGTCACAGTTGAGTCACGAATAGTGAATCGTGAATCGTGAATCGTGAATCGAAGCGAGCGGCCCTGCGCGGCAGCTGCTAGGGCAGTCCGGCCATGCAGCAGTCCCACCATCATATATCACGTACCACCCAGCCACAGCCACGGAGGCGCGCCTAGCTGATAATGGAGGCGCGCCTAGCTGATAATGGGGACCGAGGTAGGGCAAGCGACCCGCGGCGTGAAGTCAGTCTTGAGTCATTCGCCACATCTCTGTGCAACTCTTTGCGCGGTGCGAGACTGTGAGTGCGAGTGAGTGGATACATGTACAGTCACGAGTCACGAGTGCTGGCTGGCCTCTCTTGACTCTTCTGCAGATTCTGCAGAATCGTGAATGTGAATCGTGAATCAAGAATCTTGAATCAGATCTTTGAATCTAATCAATCGCGCTCGCGCTCGAAACCTCGCTCATTCAAGCACGTGATCTCTTTGCTGCTATAGCTGCAACGACCTCCGATGCACGCAAGATTGCCGAGCGCTTCGAGTCCGACAGCCAGTGCGGGGAAAGGCGACACGGACTGCATGTCTCGGAGATCTCGCCGTTTGGTGTTGTTGTTGCATATATGCTATGCTCCTGCGAACGATGATTCACGCAACAATCAAGGTCCCCGATAAAAGCCGTGGGGGGGGCCAAAGTTCTTCTGAAAAGCATACTCGCCCCCCATATCTCTCTCTCTCTATTTCAGAATTGCGAGTGTATCGCGCGCGCGCCCTGTCAACGCACTGCTTTCCGACTGCCGCCTTTTCCAGCGCGGAGGTCGAAGGAGCGCACATTAATCGCCATCCAACTACTCGAGCCTTTCGAGATGGTGCAAATTGCCAGCAACAGGGCACAAGGTGCAGCAGCAGGCGATCACGGCTTCGTCTTGGGTCTGGACAGCTCCACGCAGTCCTTCAAAGCGTCTCTTCTGTGTAGCAAGACGCTGGAGCCGATCAGCGAAGCGTCGATCCACTTTGATAGCGATCTGCCGCAGTACGGTACGAGCGGAGGGGTGTTGGTGTCGGAACAGGGAGATGAGGTTTGGAGTCCGGTCGAAATGATTGTGCATGCCATGGATGAGCTGCTGGATAAGCTCAGGCAGCAACGATGGGACTTGGCCAGCGTCAAGGCTGTGAGCGCGAGCGGACAGGTGAGTGAGCCTGCTTGCTGCATATGTGCAGCGATACGGAGCGCCCTCGCGTGATAGCTTGCTCAGACGAGCCGCCGCAGTGACGAGTGGCTTGGCTTGTAATCGTGAATGCTGATCTGGAACATCATCTATGCTGTGTACCTGCTGCTGCTATGCTGCTGCGGCCCACGCGTACGCGCACGCGCACGCGCAACGTCATCACATATATAGCAACACGCCACCGTGTATTGGTCTGATGCATCCACGGATCTGCTGGCCCGGCTCGACGCCTCACGCACCATCTCTTCTCAATTGCAAGGCGCATTCTCGCGATCCATCGTTCCCAATTGGCAAGATGCCTCGACCACATCCCAATGCGACTCTTTTCGGCGATGCGCCTTCCGTCAAGCACGTGCAGCAGGCCTCGACACAGAGTACACGGAAGAAGCGGGAGACGAAGCGCTGACGAGATTGACGGGATCAGCGGCGCACACGCGATTCTCTGGCGAGCAGATCATGAAGTTTAGACAGCGAGATGCGGAAGCGTGGAAGGGCACGCATCGCATCGGATTGGTCAGCTCGGCGCTGAGCACGCTCTTGACGCAGACGCATCAAGGCATAGACGAGTCGGATGCTTGCGGCACGAATCTCTGGCAATTGTCTCATCGCAATGTCGACGACGACGACGAAGGATGCAGTGTCGCTGCTGCTGCAAAGAGGCATTGGAACGTTGCGCTACTGCAAGAGGTGGCCGGCTCTCAAGAAGAGGCGAAACGGCTAGAGGGAATGCTGGGAGAGGTAGAGTGCGACGCCGGAAGAGTGATTGGAAAGATCGGTAAATGGTTCGTGCAGCGCTACGGCTTCGACAGCGAATGCATCGTCTGCCCCGGCACTGGCGACAATCCCGCGACATTCCTATCGTTCGCGTGTGAGTTTGCGTCGTCGGCTACGTGTGCGCCTCGCCCCCGCCCGCGCCTCGCGAAATATGACGGGGCTCAACTTCATCCCTCCATCGCTTTCCCTTGGATTCCTCGGCTGGCTCGATGCAGTGCCGCCCAAGCAGGCAGTCCTCTCCCTCGGCACGTCCGACACTGTCCTCCTCTCCTCGGACACTTACAATCCAAAAGTCTATGGTCACACGTTTGTCCATCCAGCCCTGCGCGAGACCGATACTGCGGAACTGAGGTACATGAGCATGCTGTGCTACAAGAGTGAGTGCCTGTTGCATTCGTACAGTCTGCCGCGCTGACCGCTGACCGAGGGAATCGCCGCCTATGCAACGCTCCCCCGCTTCTTCCTCCAGATGGAAGTCTAGCGAGACAAGCGATCAGAGATACGCTTAAGCCGCCTGATTGGGATCACTTCAACAAGAGCGTCTTTGACGCAAGATCCGCCGGATTGGGCTTGCCGCGCCGAGCGGCATTCTACTGGTTGAGGCAAGAAATCATCGTGAGTTTCGATCTTCGTCTCCCTCGCTTTTGCTAGCTTCGCATCGATCCCAGCCTTCTGACTTTGTTGGCCCAAAACCCCATTCTCAAACTTCCCCCCCCCCCCCCCCCCCCCCCCCCCCCCTCCCCCCGCCCCCCCGCTCCCCGCCGCTTACAGCCACCCGGCGCTCGCGGAACGGTCAGGTACGAATTGCACGGCTCTTCGTCCCATTACCTACAACAGAAGCAAGCATGGTCCGATTCGGACGCGCTGAACATTCTAGAATCTCAATTCATGTCCTACCGTCATCGAGTACGTCAATACCTCTCCTCCTCCACCTCATCCAACAACGACGCCGCCCAGTCCGACTTGACATTGGACGCCGTCTATCTGGTGGGAGGCGCCTCCAACAATCCGGCAATCCAACAGCTCGTGGCCGACGTGATGGGCTGCAAAGTGTACCTTGCGCAAACACGGGGAAACGCCTGTTCGGTCGGCGCAGCTTACAAGGCAGCTTGGGCGCTCAGCAGGCACACCGCCGCCGCCGCCTCCTCTTCCGATACAGCTGCAGCTGCAGCGGCAGCCGACAAAGATGCGGCGAGGGAACCTTTCGAAAAGTTTGTCAGCCGAGTCAGGAGGGGCGTCGTCCTGGGCAGTGGAGGCGGCGCAGCGAATGCGCGAGACGAACAACATGGAGCTAGCCTAGTTGCGCAACCTGATCCCAAATGGACAAAGGTGTACGCCAAGACGCTCGACACGTGGATCGAGTTGGAACGCAGGGCGCAGAGTGATGCGGCAAGGGTCTAGCATGTCACGAGGTCGAATCAGGCACGCGATACATGTCGTTTTGCTGTGTTCTCGCAAAAAAGTGATTTGTTCGCACGCTATTGTAGCGGCCGCTGAGCATCGGCGTCGTATGTATGCATTTCAAAATACATGGGCGTCTCTAGAAAAAGCCTCGGGGCTGCGACTGCAGTCCTGTCACCGTTCCTTGCAGGCCCGATTGAGTTCGATTGATCATGATGCCGTGGGCGCTCCGTCGACATTCTGCTGCTCGCCCTCGGCTTGCACTGGTACCATGGGCGCATCGGCTTCTCCAGCCTCCCTCGAAGCTTGGGGGTCCGGGACTCCCTTGGCATGAGCTTGTGCCAATTCAGCTTCCGTAGTCGTTTCCTTCCCTGCCCCGCCTCGTACCCCTTCGTCGGCTGAAGCGAGGCCTGAGGCGCTCAAGGTCGCTGCTGCCTCTCCCTCCGCTCCCTTGGCGCCTGCTATGGGGTGCACTGAAGCTCCTTGGACCGATGCTTGTGCATTTGAATCATTTGATGGACTACTCGGCGCTCCTGCCTGCAGCGTGCCGGGCGAAGATGTCGACATTGCCTGCACCGTTTGATCACCAGACGCATTCTGTAGTGCATCCTCCGTGGGCGCAAGCAGTCCCGCACTTGGGACCATCGATTGATCGATCTCGCTCGATATACCGGAGCTTGACGCAGCAGAAGCGTCCGGCAAAGAGGTAAGAGATGAAGCAGGCGCGATAATCTCGGACGCGGCTACCGCGTGCTCGTCGACACTTGATGTCAGGGGAACGATGGCATCTGGGGCCAGACTTTGACGCTGCTCGGGCAGAGACGTGTCGACGTCAGCAATTGAATCTGTCGCTGAAGCGTCGACCTGACTTAACGAAGCGGAGGGAGCGCTTGTTGCTTGGTCAGCAGCCGGAGGTGGTGCAGGGACTTCAACGGACGCAGACGTTGAGGGTGCTCCAGTGCTCGCGTCGTTCTTGCCTGCGACCGGCTCATTGGCAAGCGCAACAGGGGCAGGCGCGACAACACTGAGCGATTCGGTAGGCTCTGACTCTTGTGCCGAAGCGTCAACGGGAAGAGCGGCCACAGTGGGTAGGGCCTCGTTGGGAGGTGCTGGTGGCAGTCCGATCGGTGCGCTCTCTCCAGAGGCCTGTTCGGCCCCTGCAGTATCAAGCACGCCCGCGTCTTCATCCTCTGCATCTGCATCCGCATCTGCATCACCATCACCGTCGCCGTCATCTTGGGCTTCTCCATTGCGCTCTTCTGTCGAGACAGCGTCCCGAATCTGAACAGGGGCGGAAGCAGCTGCAGACGCAGGTGCGGATTCCGTGCCTGGAGCTTGCACCGCTCCTGCAGCGCTTTGAACTGTCTCGTCAGTCATCTTCACGCCCTGAGGAGCTGCGTCCAGAGACGTGTCCTTGCCGGAAGGCTCTTGCGCCGGCACCTGACCCTGATTTGCCTGTGTTTGTGCGTGGCTATGCGCTGGCGCTGCAGCAGCAGCGGCGGCTGAAGCTTCCTGCACAGTCGGAGCTCTCGGCGTCAGGTCCTCCTTCGGTGCCGGAGCGGGCAACAATTTTCTAATCTCTTCTGGTGTTTGCGCCCTGACGTAATTCGAGTGTATGTGCCGGCTCTCGCGCGTGGTGCGAGCCCAATCTGGCCCTTCGGCCTCTTCTTGAGACGGCTGATTCGGATCAACCTGCATCTCGTCTGCCTCTTCCGCGACATCCATATTCGCTCTCGAAGCCGCCCGTTGCTTGTGTCGCTTGACTTCGGCCTCTGCTCCGAGCGAACCTGCGATTGTCTTGGCGTCGATTGCTGTCTTGAACTCTTGCACCCGGGCTCGGTGCGCAGCTTCCAATGGCGCAATAGTAGCCGTCTCCTTTTCCAGCTTGGCTTGCAATTCCGAGATGGAGTGCACAGCGTACGGCGAAGGCGAGGGACGAAGGTCCTCTTTCGACACACGGCAGGCCGTATCATCATCGTCAGCGTTACAAATGAGCGCATATATGCTGCCTCGCTGGCAAACGCGCACTCACCGATGCGCCTAGCGTCAAAGATGGCTCCGAGCAGGGAATGGTTGCGGGTGTACCTAGCCATGGCAAGGTCCCTGGCCGACAATCTGTCCAGCTCATCGAGCAAAAAGTCCGAGTGCTCGTCCTCCAATGCCAGACCTACAGCCATCTCTGAGGGAATCTTTGGTTGAGGGTAAGGATTTCGAGGCTGAACGGCGTGGGGTTGACCGTGCGCAGGATGCATGTGTGGCTGCTGGGCGTGGTGAGGGTGCGGATGCACACCTTGACCTGCGGCGAGAGATCCTCGCGGACCGTATGGACCCGCTGCTCCACCTTGAGGCGCCGCCGTAGAAGGAGGCTGCGGGTGGTGCGCATGGGGCCCATTCATTCGCGGTGATTGACCCACTTGAGCGTGGGGGTGCTGACTGAGGTGGGGATGAGGTTGAGAATGTTGAGCTGGCGATTGACTGCCCAGCATCGCGCCTTGCCCAGCGTACTTTGTCTGCTGCTGCTGCTGCTGCTGTTGGGCTGGGTGACCCGTTTGCTGCTGGCTGTACTGGCCGTGATGATCGTGCCCGCCCTGTTGTATAGGAAAACCGCTGTGACCTGCGGTCGCTGTACCGGCGTACCCGTGCTGCTGTTGCTGGGGAGTGTTGGGTGCGCCGCCGAAATGGCCTGGATACGGTTGGTGTAGAGGATGGCCGTGCATGTGAGCGGGGTGTCCCATGGCCGCTTGAGCCTGAGCCTGCGCTTGAGCTTGCTGAGCAGCGAGCATGTGCTGAGCCCTGGCTTGCTCGTACATTTGCGCTTCTTGAGCTCTCAGCTGCGAGGTCTGAGATGATGACGGCTTGCGCTTTCGGCTGCTGCTGGGCGGAGGTGGCGGCGGCGGTGCAGAAGAAGAGGCAGGTGAGCCGCTTCCACCTCCCGACGCAGCACCGCTAGAAGGTGGTACCGCCGATTGCTGAAACGGCGAACCAGATTGCATGGTGTGCGTGTTGAGCCGATGACTTGTGAGGTGCAGCGCTGATGTTGCACGTGTGCGACCCAATTTCCTTCTGGTCGGTGCACCGTATGAGATGAGGTCGTGAGATTGCTCCAAAGGCTTGCGCGCGCTCTCGCTCTGAGCAGACAAAGTCGTGGACGCAGTAGTCACGCGCCACGGACTCGGTATCACGATCAAGCGCACACGTGCCAAGCCGCCTGAAATGAATGATGATCAATAGCGGGCCTCTACTTGCGCTCTGGTCTAGACGCTGCCGGACGAGCTGCGCGCGTAAAGGGAGAGTCTCTGGCAGGTGCTAAGCGATGGCGCAGGTACGCGCTTGGTAGGTGATGGCGATGTCGCGCGAGGCGTCGTTGTACCGGACGTGAGAGGCGAGTGGCAGGTGAAGCCGATGAAGCAGTTGAGTGTGAGTCAAAGATCAAGGTTCGAAGGTGCTGCAGCTAAGCTCTGAGGATGAAGGAGCGCACCTGCTGTGGCCGCGATAGGCGCGATCGATGGGATCACCTGCTGGTCGTTTTCGAACGCGGCGCGTGTAGGCCGACACACGTGACCGTCGTTCAGTCGGTCGCGCGTTTGTGCAGCTGCTGCAGCTAGCACGCACGCTCGCTGATGGCTGACCCAACGTGATGCACCGCGCGCATGCTGGCTGGGCGCCGTGCATGCAGCCGGGGGAAGCGCGTCGAATACACCGACCGCGGTGTAAGGTCGAGGCTTTAAAGTCACGATTCACGATTCACGATTCACGATTCACGATTTAGCATCGTGCACATGGGATACGATCCGTGATGTTGGTCTCATCCTTGCTTTTGAACGCTATCGAGGTTGGGCATGCGGATGCTACCTGACATCAGTGCTCATACTTCAAGACTCAAGACTTCAACTAGAGCTCGGCTTTCTGGTGACAAACAACAGCAGCTCGGTGAGTCCCGATAGCACGCACGTTAAAGGGGTTCATATCGTAGCGCCGGTCCGAGCATCCACGACTTGAGACAACCTCCTCCATTCGGGTCCCTCGGTTGTGAGGATTAGGTGCAGGTGCAGGTGCAGGAGTGCACGTAGTCTGCAGATTCTTGGCTTTCTCGGCTTTCTCCGAGCGCCTGCGATCCTGCAATCACGAATGTGAGACTCAGACTGTTGTGACTGTGACTGATCGATCACCTTTGTGCGCCTATGCTCGCAGATCCGAGGTCGACAGCGCACTGTCCTTTCCTGTCAAGAGGCTGCTTGACTGCTACCTCTCGCAGCTCTGAAGAGTCAGGACAAGTGACAAGTGGCAAGTGAGGAGCGTCACAGCAATTGACTGCGGAAGCAGACCGCTGCCACCAGCCTCGAACAGCGCTTTGCTTGGTCCTTACCATCTCCGCAACATACATCCACATCCACACACACCTCATCTCTCTCTCTCTCTCTGCATGTCGCACATCGCACTTGCGCACTTTGTTCTGTTCATCGACGCTGCACATTCACATTCACATTCCTGCCATCCGTGTATGACAAGCTTCTGCGACCACCTCTCCCCTGCCCCGACGCTTCGCTTCGCTCCCCATGTCGGCTAGATCGCGCAAGGACAGGTCTGCCACTGCGTCGTCCACCGAAGGTGAGTCGTTGCGGGTCTCGCGTTTCGCGCTGAGCGGGCCGACGTAGCAGCAGCAAGTCAGATGACAGCTTGAGGACATGCGCTCGCTCGCTGACACGCGCGAGCGCCCTCGTGAAACAAAAGAGAGACGCACGTGGGATACAGTAAAGGCGACTTTGCGCAAATTTGATCGAGCTCGCGTCGCCAAGTCGGCTCACGAAGCAAATCTCAATCGACATCGCGCCACGCTGCAAGACGTGCTGGATCGAGCTGGAAGATTGCGCAAGACGGACAATGACGCTGCGGATGGTGTTGCAGATCACGGAAACATGGATGTGGATGTGGATGAAGGGGAAGAGGGCGAACCTGACGATGAAGCGGAAGACGCCAGAACGGCAATCGCCGATTCCAAGGCAGCTCTTCTGCGAGCTGTGGATGACGAGATACGGCGAGCAAACAATGTGGTGTGCCCTGCCCAGAAACCCCAACAAGCCGCTCACACTGCTTCCCACCCCACTCGCCACACAGACTGGCCGATGAGATTCTAGAGACGCTATCTGTGCTCAACGCGCTGCGTCCCACCGCTGCGAATGGTGTGTGCTCGCCCGCCCCATCTCGATTCCATGTTGCGCTGGTATACGCTGATCCGGACGCCTTTTCGAACACTCCTAGATCCACCAGCCAAAGCCATGGGACGCAAAAAGCGACGCTTCTCCAGCGTTTCAATGTCCCCCTCGCTCACACCTGCTCCTGCGCAATCGCCCCCACCCGTAAGCCGCGCCTCGCAACACTCGCATGACAAGAGCGACAACCGGGGAGGAGCGTTTGGCGCTACGCTTGATGCCGCCCCAAGCGGTTCGGCATCCACTTCTTCAGCAGCCGCGTCTAGCGCTGTCCGCTCATCAGAATCATCGTCCAATCTTGTCAGCGGCTCGACGAGCGCACTCGGCTCTGCTGCAAGAGACGCGCACAACACGTCGATATCGAGTGCCAATGTGAGCGCGACGCCAAGCGCGAGCAAAAGCAGGCAAACGCCACGGGGATACGTCGACCCTGCCAAAGCGCGCAGAGAGGTTTTGCACGCCCAATTGCCTCTGGCCAAAGGACGCAGGGTGGCCTTTAGGCAGCCGACCAAATCTCGCTCGGAGCGCGGACCAACGAATGGCAAAGGGTCTGGTGTGCAAGGTGGCGCGGGCGCAGGAAAAGGCGGAACGGGCGGCGGCGGCGGCGGGGGCAGCAGCAGCAACAACAACAACAACAACCAGACTGAAGAAGAGGGAGAGACTTGGATTCTGGCTGTTGTGATGGAATGCATCAACAACGATCGAAATCGATACGTCGTGCAGGATGCAGAGGATCGCAACTCTCCGTGAGTAGCAAAGTTGCTTTCGCGCTCTTTGGCACGAAAACAGTGCGTCTCTGACACGTTGAAGCTGCTCACGCCCTGTGCACCGACAGCACGGTAAACACGACGCTCAAAGCTATCGTGCCGCTACCAGAGAGTGTGGCTACGTTGCCACCGCAAGACTATGCAGTAGGTCAATGGGTGATGGGCATGTATCCCGACACTTCATGCTTCTACCGCGCCAAGGTCTTGGGTGGAGGACCAGGTCTGACTGGTCGTCAGAACCCAGCCAAGGTGAGTCAAGACTGCGAAGGAGTGTCACGCAGTGAGCCGCACGTGTGCTGCTCGTGGTCTCGCATGATCTTTGACGACCACCCCCCTCTCAGCTCAAATCGAGGACGCAGGAACTGTTGGCCAAGCCATATCAATTGGAGTTCGAGGATGACAACAATAGGATGCACGAAGTCTCTGCCGGCTACGTCGTGGAAAGACCATAGTCGATGGGTGGTGAGGCTGACGAAAGCAAGCGATCGCGTGCCACGCTGATTGCTACCATCGCACGATGCTGTCGACTCGAGACTCGAGAGTCCTTTCGGCTCTTGCTCGCCTTCATTTCCATTCCGATCACCTTCGCCGTCTCCACCTTCAATGTTCCCTAGTATTCGCGTCTTTTGCTTCGTCTTCCTCCCCCTCTTCTGCAATGAACACGATCTGCTGCGTAGTCTATCGCACTACTACTATCACGAAGATCGATGATCTTGGGTCACTTGTACACATCTCCAAAGCATCAGTCGTGAGTCTTCGGCATGCGCGCGGCGTCAGCATGGGCGCATCAGCCGAGTAAGACGGTGCAATTCTTGATCACGAGTCTGGTCTGTATGGCGCGACGCTCCATGCGGGATGGGGGGGCGCCTAACCCTCTATACTCACCTTTTGACCAGCTTGCTACGCAAGCACAAAAACGCTCGCATTCACGATGACCGCATCGTTCGCGGGTGAAGATCGGCGTTTCGTCGACCTGCCTGCTTGATGGATGCACCTCGATCATGAATGGCAGCGGCGGTTGCGGCAGCTAGACTCTCGAAACAGCTGCCGATTCGAATCTTTTGTGAAGGATCACGGAAGCGAACAACGCCGCGCGCGGCTTGTGTTTCTGTTTCTGCTTGACTGCTTTGTATTGCCCAGACGCGTGGCTTAATTGAATCCGAAGCTTGCGTTTGAATCAAGAATTGATGAAGTTGCAAACCACGAAAAGGCGGGGGGCGGACAAGCCACTCGCGGGCGCTTCTATATAATGACATGTGGCTGTGGTGGTGGTGCACACTCACGCTACAGAGCGTTCAAGATGCAAGATTAGCACTCTGACTCACGAGTGCTCAATTCCAACTTGGGAGCTGTCCGCTAGCTATGCCCGCCAAAGGGCGATGCGATGCGTGAGCATCAGAAAAGTCATGCACACAGCTAGGCGGATCTCACAACATTATTTCGTGAGTCGTGAGTATTATATGAGTGGATCGAGTCGCAATGCGAGTCTTGCTGGCGCGCCCATCTGGCCGCTATCACCGACCTCGAGCTCCATCACCACCGGGATTGCCGGATCGCATGCAGGCAGGCAGGCATCAGCATGCAGCACCCGCCGAGCACCGGATAAAGAACGCGCGAGGTTGCCACACAAAGCGCCACACGAGGTCAGGCACGGCGCTTGTTGTGAGTCAAATGCAGCAAGTGTACATACAGTATGTGGATATGTGTCTGTAAATGTACCGTTAAATATATATAAGTGTACATTGTATGCATGCCCAGCCCAGCCCAGACGAAAGCCTCGACTGCTTCTGCGAGTGATCGATGATGCATGAGCGCGAGAGCAGTCTATATGAGTACTCACACTCACGACTGGCTAGGCCTCCATGTAAACAGGCGATGTATGCAAGAGTAGTAGTACCGATGGTGACTGCATGACCGACTTCTGACTGCATGCATGCTGAGGCCCGGCCCCCCCCCGCTTAATTTGGTTCTTCATGATTCCCCTCTGTGACCCGCGGAATAGACTGCGACTTTTTTGATGGAGCACTGCTGCTGCAGCCTCTCTGATGTTGCTGCGAGCGAGCACAGCAGAGAGAGAGAGAGAGAGAGAGAGAGAGAGAGAGGCGTCGCGATTTCTTCTTATCAGCAACGCCTCCCTCCTTCCCCTACACATATCTCCTTCTCCCTGAGCTCACCAAAAGCATTCCCATTCACGATCTCGTCTTTGCTTCTTACTCACCATTCATCTAGCGCATCCTACTCACACCTCCCATTCCCACAACACGCACGACGAGGGCACCCGACATGGGTCTGTTCAAATCCAAAGGTGGATCGGCCGGCGATGCTCCGCCCTACGAGAGGGATGCCAAGGAGGATGTGTACGTGACCGCTACACCCGCCAATGATGGCGACAATGGCTCCTTGAACGATGACGATGCTGCTCTGCAAGCCACGACGGGCTACAAGAGCGATTTCAAACGCGAATTCAAAAGCTTGTCCACCATCTCCTTTGCCTTTTCCATCATGGTGAGTCGAACAGCGAGTGGTGGAGCCGTGCTATAGGCCTTGATATGTATGCTGACATTTGGGGACGATGCGCATACACTGGCCACAGGGACTGATATCCTCCGTAGCGACCACCTTCAACCTGCCCTTTTTGTCCGGAGGACCAGCCAGCACCGTGTTTGCATGGATGCTGGGAGCGATCATGAACCTCACTCTGGGCGCAGCAATCGGAGAACTCGTGTCCGCTTACCCATCAGCAGGCGGTCTCTACTCTGCCTCTGGCCTCGTCGTGCCCAGGCGGTACAGAGCCATCACTGCTTGGTTCACTGGCTGGCTCAACTTCACCGGTCAGATCGCTGGTATTGCTGGAACCGAGTATGGATTGGCACAAATGATCTTTGCCTGGGCTTACGTCTTGACCGGCTACTCTGCCAGCGTGGGCGCAACTGTGAGTACATTGCTGCACAGCTCTCGCAATGTCGACACATTCCCATCAGAGCTTGGGGATATTGGCCGTCTGACGCTCGGCTTCGGTTCTGCGCTCTTTCCTGCTCCCCCCACCAGTATGGCTTGTATGCCGCTCTCCTCATCGTCCACGGCATCCTCAACTGCTTCCCAACCGGCTGGCTGGCCAGGTTCACCTCTTCCTACGTCTTCATCAACCTCGGCATGACCGTCATCACGGGTGTTCTGGTGCTCGCTCGCACGCCAGCTGCGGAGATGCACACTGGCTCTTACGTCTTTGGCGAGATTAGAGATGGCACTGGTTACGGTAGCAACGCTTTCGCCTTCCTGGTCGGATTGACCTGCGTCCAATTCGTCATGACGGACTACGATGTGAGTAGGGGAGACCGCGCAGCAAACAGTGGGCTTGCAGTATGCTGACTGGCACTTGCGCCCCCCTCAGGCCACTGCACACATTTCTGAAGAGGTCGAGAGAGCAGCTATTGCCGCTCCTGTCGCCATCTTTGTGGCCGTAGCGGGAACGGGTCTCTTTGGATTCTTCCTCAACGTCGCCATGGTGTTCGCAAGCGGCGACGTAGCATCTCAAGATCTCAGCACCTTTCCCGGAGAGCTCGCTTTCGCGCAGATCGTCTTTCTCAGAGGAGGCAGAGTGGCCTTCCTGGTCATTTGGCCGTTCATCTGCAGCGTCGCCTTCTTCGTGGTCCAAACCGCTACGCAAGCCAATGCCAGGTCTTTCTACGCCTTTTCTCGGGACGGAGGTTTGCCCAAAATCTTCTCCAAGGTCATTCGCGGCTCTACCGTGCCGGCCGTCATCCTCGTCGTGGTGGCATGCGCAGCGCTCGGCTTGCTCAGCTTCGCATCCTACGCAGCTGTAGCCGCCATCTTCTCCCTCGCTGCGCTGGGAATGGATCTGTCCTACATGGTTCCCATTCTGTGCGCCATGATCTTCAGAAGACATCCGGATGTCAACTTCAAGCCCGGACCCTTTTGGATGGGATGGGGATGGTTCGGCACGACGATTCGGATCATCGCTTGCATCTGGACGGTGTTTGAGTGCGTCGTCCTTGTCATACCCACCGTCAGCCCGCTCACGGCGCAGAACATGAACTACTCTTGGGTCGTCATGCTCGGAGTCCTCTTGCTGGCTGCTGCTGCTTAGTGAGTCCATGCAGAATCGACCCTTGACGACCCGCTCATCCATGCTCACGCCTCGTACGCATGCCCTCTAGCCCATTCACCAACTATCAGGGACCTCGCGAAGGCTCTCTGCAGCAAGAGAGCGCCAAGCGTGCTGTGGAGCAGCAGCACTGAGCTTCTGCAAACTCACCCGCTCGCGACGTCACGGGAAGCAAGCAGGAGCGCATCGTCAGATTTGGCAAAACACAGATTCGAGGATTGAAAAAAGGATCAGCATGTTGGGCAATTTTTGGAACTTGAAGGGGATGCGCATTTCGCTCTGCTGCTGCTGCTGCTGCTGCTGCTGTACAGTACTTTTGACGTGGTCGAATTGACATTGCAATCGTGAGCAGAAACGTATAATCTGTGCGCCTGAAAGCTGAATCACGAATCTCACGGGATGGAAGCCGCGTAGCTTTCTAGGCAAAGTTGAAGCGAGGTCAGACGACATAGAGGGCGAAGTGGACTGGGCGACACCACGTCTTTCTCGCCTCTTGAGAATATCAAAAGGTGAGGAAGGAAAGCAGGCATGAGCATGTGCTGCTTCATGCACGGTTTGAGTCGAGTAGACCAGAGGCTCACGCATTCTCGCAGTGGACAGTCTTCGTAGTCTTTGTAGTTCCTGTATAGCCCGCCGAGCACTTTGCAAGTTCATGCCAAAAAGGCGTCGGACTGATCTGCAAAGAACATGCATGCCGGCGCGCTCTCCACGTCTGCAAGCATCACGAGGTGCGATGATCGGCGGGAACAGGGTGCTTGCTGTCAGGTGCAGGCAAACGTATTTCGTACCTGATCGACTCACACTGATGAGATTTGAACTTCAATGTGCTCGGCGACAATTGGGTGGGTCAATTGCCGGGCTTTGCAATCGCTCGACCACAAGCATGAGCCCGAACATGACATCAGTCGCACTGATGACGGCCCCACCACAGCGAAGAGACGCTCGGTCGCAATCGGACCTGCCGATCAGTCACGGGTGAGGACACCCAGAGCGTATCACCCCGACTTGCTCGAGGGAGTCCCCTCGCCCTCGCCTCTGCTGAGCATTTAGACGAAAGATTCGGCGCTGTGAGCACTGTCAAACGATTAGATTGCTGAAGTCAGTGGAAGGCCTCACTACCTTCTTTGCCTTGTCCGCCTCTTGGGACGGGCTGCGCGTTGCGCGGGTGTCGCAGCACATTCTCGACTCTAATCCTGACAGACGGCTGCAAGAGCGGTGTTCAAGTCGATTCCAACGAAGAGTGCAACGAGGCTTGTTCAATTGCAGTACTAGAAGAGGGCTGCATTCGAGACCTGCTAGTCATCCTAACGAATGGCTCGCCCCTCACACATCTACTCATATGGGCACCCATTCTCCTGCACCTGAGGGCTCGGTCCCCCGCTCCCGACAGGCAAGGGCTTGCATTTTTGCTTCTTGGGTTCCTCTGCCCCGGACTTGCAGTGTTCCTTTAGATCGACGACCTCTGCCTTGCACCTCTTCTTCTCCTGACCCGCAGACAGTGATCTGCACTCTTCTTTCTTGCTCTTGATTGCGGCCTTGCAAAACTTCTCGCCAGATTCTCTCTCACGCCTGTTCATCTGCAACTGCATTTGCACGGGCATGTTGGCCAGACGGCGTAGACAAGGGGGGTAAGCGACTTTCCAGCGTAGAGATGACAAGACTGATACCGACATTCTTTGGCTCCTCTGCAGGGAACGACCTCGCGAGGGCGGTAATGGTGCCGAAGCTCAGGAATAGGGCAAGCAGTACGATGATGAGCTTCATGCTGATCCCGATCAGGACTCCTCCCTGCGATCCAGCAGAAGAGAAGAGGCTCAGCGATCAGCACCACTGATGCGCGCCTATCCCTGCTCACTTTCTAAACTTGCTTTCGACGAGGAGTGATTCTGCTCGCTCTTGATGAAGGTGACACTGGCAACGTAGGCTCGGGTGGTGAAGCAAAGCG
This sequence comes from Ceraceosorus guamensis, assembly GCF_003144195.1. Classification (NCBI taxonomy): domain Eukaryota; kingdom Fungi; phylum Basidiomycota; class Exobasidiomycetes; order Ceraceosorales; family Ceraceosoraceae; genus Ceraceosorus; species Ceraceosorus guamensis. The sequence goes on along the minus strand of NW_020290077.1, from coordinate 49,795 downwards.
TGCTTGAATGACGGAGGAGAGGCTGGCTGCGATGCTGTTGGAGGGGCGAGGTCGCGAAGAAGCTCCGAGGCGATTTTATGCTGCTGCAGCCGCCAAGGCAGTAACGCTGCGTGGCTGACATCTACCTCGTGTCAGAAGTCATGGCTCTGCGCAATTAGGGGTCATCGGAACATTCGCGCGCTCTGCATACTCAGAGCTACTCGGAACATTCTCTTCCCATCCGTGAATACTCGAAACCTTGAAGGTTGGGCTCAGACCAGGCTCTGGGCTGACCCTGACTAGCTCGGAAGTCTCGGATTTTTTCTCTACTCACTTTGGAGAGGGAGGAAGGGCCGGGCAATGGTGATACACGAGCGGCGCAAAGATTGAGGAGCGAAAAGGTGTTCTGCCTCCTTGGACGGGCTCGCACGACGGCAAAGCTGACGCGAACTCAACTCTCTTTGGCACTCGATGAGCTGGCCACGGAATGCCTGCACGAATGTGATGTCTCACTATGACGGATTGAAGGTTGTAGAATCAAGTGGCGCGTTCTTGGACTGAGGCTTAGGCACGAGATATTTTTGTTGGCCTTGCGCCCACCAATTTTCCGACTCATAGGTGACAAGCCTCGCAAAAGCGGTCGGACGAGTCAGGTCTGCCAGAGGGGTCACTCAGGTGTGATTTCAAGCGCCTCATATGGATCGGCGGGCTTTGACTCAAATCGCATGGTTCACGAGCGACACTCGGCGTTCTGGATGTACTGAATTTTTACAGCGTCTTTGCCTCATGCTCACTGGAAGCACGAGAACTGCAGACATCACGAGGGAGCCCAATTTTGGTCTTGCACTTGCGCGCGAGGCTGCTAAGATGCTGAACACACCTAGGAACAGTCGTTGGAAAGGTTTGCCGGACCAAGACCCCAAATCTTCGGCCAGTAAGGACACTTCTCCTTTTTCTTCTTTTTCTGATTCTCGGCCTCGCGCTGGGTGAGCTGTACGGTCGACTCTTGTCCGCGCTTCGAGACATGCAAATCCGTCTGACCAGGGCGCATTGGGTCTTGATCGCAGCTCAGAGGCCAGTGAGGATGCAACGCTCAAGCATTCATCTTACTCACCGTCGCAGGAGCAGGAGATGGGACGGGGTGGGCCGCCACAGCGCCGAGGCTGAAGGCGAGACCGATCAGAACGAGCACAGGCCTCATGCTGAATGTTCAAGCTAGGTTCGACTTTGCGAGAACAAGAGGTTACTTACTTTGTAGGCAAGACGATTGGGTCCAAGGAAGAAACCGCTCACTCACTCTGTACTATTCGAGTCTGACGAGATTGGTTGAGAGTTGGAACGAGCTTGTCGCTGGAGTTCTTCAACGTTCAGAGCTTTTGGAGTGGAGGATGCAAAATTTGATCGGGAGAGGGCTTTTGGGCACTACTTGTACCTTTCGAGGAGAAGCAAGCTCGTGGCAGGCACACTCCAGCGGGCTAGGGGACTCACACTCACACTCAGACTCACACTCACACTCACACTCACCATCCTGGCAGCCATGAGTGCTAACCATAAAGCAGCCGCCTCGCCTTTCGGCTGCACATATGCGTTTCCTTCGAAGCAATGCATTGATACATGAGTGTATTGCTGATAGCGTTGGGCTATTTCGTCTGTCCAAAGGAATCGCGTTTGGTACCGCATTCAAAATTCCTACCTCGATTGGGCCTACTTCTCCGACGCACCTAGCCCTTGAAGCCCCCCCCCCCCCCCCCACCCTCTCTCTCTCTCCCCTAAAGAAAATTCACCAGGTCGTCTAAAGGTGAGTGGTCATCATCGCTGCATGGTGAATGTGCTACTTGCTGCTACACTCAGGCATGGCGTTGGAACCTTTGACTGAATGCGCATCGAGCTGCTGCAAAGCAGGCACGGCTAGCTGCTTGATTTGTTGCGCACGCCCAGCACAGCACAGGAACGCCTCGATCGCGTGCTTGCTGTGGTCGTCTGGTGTCCAGAGACATCAACATACACACCTGATTTGTGTTTTGTGTTTTGTGATTGTGAGTGCTTGCGCACCCAGGTGACGCGCGCGTCCGCGCCCTGCTGTGCCTATGTGTATGCTCACACTATCGCGGAACCGCATATATCATCCAGTCGAGGCAATGCATCAATCTCTTCACAAGGACCGGACAGACCACGAATTGAGACCATGCAGCATCCAAGCATCCACCTTGTGCCGGTATTTCTATATGCGCAGCTGTCTTGAGAAGCATGCATCGCATCCACAATTGCTGATGGCGTCGACCTTTTGCTTGACTAGTGGCCGGCACTGTGGCTCCCCACTCACGGAGTGCCACTCATGATCATGATACCGCAAGCAGGCGAGCGTCGCACTGCCGTGCCAACACTGCACGCAATCGCGAATCATCTCTTCGCCTTGCACTGATCATCCCACCAAGCACCCACTCTGGAGCGCGAGATCGGGCGCACTCGTCGTCGGAGTCCAGCATGGATTGTTTGTCGTTGTGAAAAGAGACCACAATAGCCAGAAAGGCTGGATCGCAGGGTTCGGAGACAAGATGCACAAATTGACACGTGATGCTCCGCAGAGCATGATGTGGGTCACATCGCTGGTCATGGGGGACCTGTGCAAGGCTTGAAGGGGCCTTCGGGCAAGACAGCTGGGCCTACGCCTCCCGGCTCAAAGTACTTGCATTCGGTGCGCTTAGACAGAGAGGCAATGTCCTTGAATATCGGGAGGTATTCGATGAATGGGCCAGGATCGAGGGGGCTCGGGTCAGAGAAGAGATGGGAATGCCAGCAGCCAAAAAATTTCGCGTTGCACTCACGATCGTAATGTCCGATGGTGGGACTGGCATAGCCTTCACGATAGCTAGCCCGCCAACGAAGGAAGCAATAAGGAAGATGAGCTTCATCTTGAAATTGCTCGGAGATTGAGCGTGAGGCCTGTACGCACAAAGGTGAGCTGTGGTCAGACCGTGTTGACACACGAGACCGGACACGATGACGCAAGCAAATTGTTACCCAGCGAGCACTTACTAATAATCTTGTACCGGCTTGAGAAGGATGGGAAGCTCTGTGAAAGCTGTGGAGCAAGAGGACTTGCTCTGGACTTTGGCTTCTTGAGGAAGCAGTCGTGATTCGGGCTACGCTTTCCCAGAAGCCATTTATATGATAGCTTTCTCTGGGACAAGCGGATGCGAACGCAGCTGCTTACGAGACCGACCAGCGCTACGTTTGGAACGACAACGCCCACTTTAGCTATACAGGGCACCCCAGTAGTCTACTTCATTGCCACCTCGGCCCTATAATTCCTAACGACGCGTCCGAATCCTACAGTGGCGACCTCAGAGTCAGCTACGGAGCATTGGGCAATGTCGAGGCGTCTCTATCCTACGCGCGTGATGAAGTTTGACGCTTGCTACGAGTGTGTGTCCAGAGATCCAAGGGGGCCCGTCGTATTCGGCGTTCCTACTCTGATCACTCTACTAACGACCGTCTCCTTCTCGCCTCGGATCTTCAAGGCGCGTTGCGTAGCCATTTCATCAAGATCTACGGGACAGAAGTACGGTCGGGAGGCTCCAGCACCTCACCTCGTGTCACCAGCGCTGATATGCGAACCTTGCGCTTTGTCTGATAGTGCTCCCGACCAGGGCCCTCAGTGATTCACATCCAAGCTTTTAGTCTGCTACTGTAGTACAATCAGGCCAGGCCATGAGTCTCGCTCTGCATATTCGAGCAGAGCTGTACCGAAGTGACGCTTGCTACCGACCGGAGATTGCACCCGGTGGCACGAGCCCACTCAGAGCCTTCAGAGTGCCGAGCAAGGGACTGTAGTACTGCACGCATCGCTGCGAGGACCAATGCGGGCGGTAAGAAACGACATACTTGGCGTTGATGAGGAACAACCTTCCAGGACCCCAATCTGCTCCATTTGTTGGAGCTGGCGTGGTATTGCGCATTGCATCTGATCGAGCATGCATTTGCAAAAGAGGGATCGGCAGCAACTGAAAGGGCGCTGTACGCAGCCACGCAATGTTGCCTTTTCTCCCCCCTTTTCTGCCCGATCGAGGTCAAGGCCGTTCAGCTCAATGGCATAGACCCAAGGGAAGGGAAGAGGCATGTGCGTCAATGTCGACCGCGATGCCCGACCTTCTTCCCCCTTCGTCGAAGCATCTTCCGCAATCCCTGGCGTGCTCGAGGACCAGTGTATGGATGCTCGAGGTCACGTCATTCCAAGAGGATTCGTCTGCCTTTCAGTGCTACTTGCCGGAACGTTTGCCACGAGATCCGCCAGGCCAGATGTAACGCAAAGAGGAATGCTGAGGCGTGGCTACATCTTCCTAGTACGTATTGCCTCTACGTCGAGGCGCAGGAGAGATCTGCTTCGATGTGCGCGTGGGCGACTTCGTCGTTGGCGTTGGCATGCCCACAGAGACCCTTGGCGCTTCGCTGCCTGCTGGCTGGTCGCACAGTGCGAAAAGGGAGCGATACACCACGGCCGGACCCACGCCGAATTCCTTTTTCCATCCGCAAATCTGCTTGGCTCTTTTGGCCAGTGGGACATGCTGCGCAAATTATGCAGTCGAACAGCGCCGGCGTCAGCATCGCTTCGGAAGCAAGGGTGTGATTGAGAATTCTGCGCTCACTGCGAACGGCAACTTTGCGTGGAGCATGGGCATGGAAGCGACGCAGTCCACGAGAATCAAGAATAGCACGAGGCACGAAAGTGCTTTCATGATGGCAAGACCACGAGTGGTGTGGAGTGATGCTATAAAGCTGAGCTTATGCGGACCGATAAAAGTCGGCAACATATGAGTGCACAGGCTAGACATTCGCTTAGACCGAACGGTCTGAATGATACTCACCTGAACGCGGCTGCTGGAGCTGGTCTATAGCTCGTGATTGGAGTGCCGGACTCACGTGTACACGCTGCGTTGTGGCGCTCTAGACTTGCAGAGAGATCGGTGCTCGATGTAGCAGGCGGGAAGCCACGCGTGACCAGATGACGCGGTGTCGCGGTGATCTGGCTGGGGCAATCAGAAAAAGAATGCCAGAGGGCATGCCAATCAGAAAAAAGAGTGCCAGAGGGCATGCCTCTTATGACAAGCAATGGCCGCTGCAGCGACATGTTGTGAATACATGTTGACGCGCATACATACCTACGACCTCATCAACAAGCTTCATATCCAGACTAGGGTGAGGTACGCAGCGTCTTGCAGCTCCAGATGAGCCTTCTCAGTCACTGCCGCCGCCGCCGCTCAAGCTAAGTGGGCTTCATGAACTGCCCACAGTGATTCGTCGCGGGCGGCATCTAGCGACTAACGTCCTGCTGGATGAAGCTGCAGATGAAGAGGTGCATCGAACTTGTAGACGGAGACCAGGGTCGACGTGGTCTCAAAAGTCTGGAGGTCTTAGCTTGACGACTCGTTGGATGAGTGTCCCGAAGTTGGGCTGACTGACCACGTGCCTTCGGCGTCAGTGCGAGAGACAAAGTCCTTGTGTATCCTGAGAACAGGACCGTCAGGTGGGTGGACGATTGGACGAGATCCGAGATCAAGCAAAGTTGTCGAGGCGTCAATGCAGTGTGTTGGAGACGGGCGCACGGCCGAGTTTCAGATCAGACCAGACTGACGGCAAGACGGAGTTGCGCCTCTGAAAAGGAGTTGTATTAAATTAACAAGGCGGCAACCTCCCGCCGTCGACCAACCGTTCGCCGGGCACGAGCTGCGCCAACCAAAAGCTTAGGCAACAGGCTGGACGGACCTCCTGTCCGTCGTGCCCGAGGTGTTTCCACCAGAGCCGGGCAAAACAAGTTCGATGTCGTCGTCCTCCGCGTCCTGAATCCGTGGTTGTCCATCTTCATCCTTGAGCGCGTCCTCGCTGAACTGCCCAGAACCGGAATTGACGCCGAAGCGCTGCGTCCGACGAGCAGCCAATTCGGCATCCGCATCGATCGGACGCGCACCAATCGAGCCATTGGACAAGCCCGAGTAGCCCGCGATATCTATCGCTCGACCGAGAGGATGCGCGAAGCGGCAGTCGGCTGAACATTGTGGGGTGTCATCATAAGACGCCAAATTCAGCGTAATGATAATAAAGTTGCATGACCTGGCATTCGCGTGCTCATTCCCGCACTCACCTCGCGTACACCCAGCCCCAAATCGGCACTTTGCCTCGCCACCCGGTGGCTCGTCACGTGCTTGCGCGTGCGCAAACTTACAATCCGCTCTGGTGCAAGCCGAACCAAATTTGCAGGGCACATTGGCGGGACTGAACTCGGCTGGCGTCGTTGGTGTAGTCGCGAGCGTACGGGCAGCAGGACTGGGTCCAGCTGCTCCAGTGTTCGGATCAAAGTGCGCGTAGGCACATTTTGCATTCGTGCAGGCTGCTTGGAATTTGCATGGAGTCTGAGATAGATCGACGCTGAGAGTTGATGCGCTCGCATTGTTGCGTCCACCTAGGAAGAGCTGTGCAGGGCTAACGTGACTCCTCGAACAATCTCTTTTGGTGCACGAAGCCTGAAACTTGCAAGGAGTGGGGTCGAGGACCAAGGGGTCTTCGGACTGGGCGTTGGCTGCAGGACCTCCCTTTGCTGATGCTGCAGATGGAGAAGGATGCGCGAATGAGCACATCGGATTGGTGCATTGTAGTCCGTACCTGCACAGTCCGGAGGATGCCGGTTGACTAGGCCAGTCGGAAGAATGTTGAACTGGCTGGCCCTCATCGACGCTCATCGCATCCGACGACGAGAATTGGTTGTTGGGTAGCATTGGATCGAGACGTTGGAGCAGGGGAGCAGACGAGCCATTGGTGCTTGTTTGAGGGGCCCATACGCCCGGACGTGCGACGTAGTGTTGAGCAGGCTGAGCGGGAATCGTCTGTTGAGCTGGCTCAAAAATGCCAGCTCGTGGATCCGGAACCCCGAAGCGCGAAAGGATTGAAGGCGCAGATTGAGCACCCGAAATGTCCGCTTTGTCTTGATGAGGAGCACCAGCCATGGCCCTGGCGAAGAGCGCCCCACCAGCACCTGCAGCCCCCCGCACCCTCAGCTGCCGAGGGCCTGTAGGTGGCGAGGTGCTCATCATGGCGGCATCTTCATCGCTCTGTGGTGGTTGCCGAACAGCGGGCATCGAAGCGAAAGCGGGCGAGTCCATCGCGGTGCGATTTCCTTCGCCCGGTAGATGTTCATGCGGGTATTGCTGGTCCCTGGCTGAGTGGTCTTGGCCGCCCCAGGCTCTGAGCCCTGGACCAGACCTGAAATGATCATCTCGCAATTGCCCGTTGGAGAAGTCGAAGCGACGATTCCTGTCTTGGGCCGCTCCCGGCCGGTACGTATCTGTCCGCCTGCCGAATTTTGATCTCTGAGGACTTCTGCTCCGCCTGCGCTCGCCTGAAAAGGGTCCTTGATCGTAGCCCAGTTCTTGCTTTCGGCGCTCGGCTTTCGGGCTTCTGCTCCTCCTCTGCTCATCTGTGCCACCGCTACGTATGCTCTCCACGATCTCTGGCGCCTCTCTGCTGCTACTTCCACTACTGCCCACTACGTCTCGCTGATTCGCGTCTCTTGCGCCTCTGCACATCTCCTGCTCCAACCATTTGCCAAAATTGCGCGGGTCAAAGTCGTTGCCAATGATCTCTTCCATTTCCGCAGTGACTTGGTCCACGGATTTCGAGTTGCTGAGCATCACCACCACTGTCACAGCGCGTCGACGATGAGGAGGGAAGCAAATGATCAGGATGTATGCGCTCGTGTGCGGCGCTCGGACGCCTCGTCCGCAACTCACCGTACTCTGCCATCACCTCGTCATCCTTATCTGCCCAACCCCGACTTGCCAGGTGAGACTGGATGGAGGTTTGAAGAGCTTGCGCAGCTGGCGTGTTGGCTTCGATGGTCAGCGACATGTTGATTGGCGCTAGCGGGGTGTAAAGGGGTGGATGAGAGAGCCAAAGTCACGAGCGAGAGGGCTCTTGGAAGAGCTGTCTCTGCGACTGAGTGGTGAGCGAGAGTCTTGAGTGTATCGCGTCCCTGTGAGCTCAGTCGTGCTCCAGCAAGAGGCTTGTGACTGCGACAAATCAAGATGTTGGCTGATGGTTGGTGGCGAGGTGGGAAGGAAGGATGCACACAAGTGATGCATGCATGCATGCTCCTTTTGGATGCCTCGTCGTTGTCGTGTGCCGTGTGCCCCCGTCGGCCTTTTCTCCTGCCGCAAACGACGGCTCGCAGCAGAGGGGAGTCGCGCGGACGCATAAGTTCAAGCCAGCCCGCGGCTTGATCTTCATGCTGCGCGCATCACGTGAACGATCGATTTGACCTCAAAAAGAAATCGAAATCAAGAATCAAGAATTTTGAATGTCCTGCTGCACGCGCGCGCATACACACGCGGGGGGGCTTCACTTAATTTGACTTCTTTGATTCACGATTGAACGTTGACGGTCCATAGGCTTTCCTTCCATCCGAACGGTCAGCAGCAGGTATCTCTGTTCAAGTCGCACGTTGGGATCGCGGTTTCAACTCACAACGCTCCTGCCGGCACTGGCACGACGCAAGCACAGCACACAGGCGGCCAAATGGCTCAGAACATCCTCTCGAAGGTCCCCGGCCCATCATGATTTAAAGCAGGACCGCCATAGGGCTGCGCACCGACCAGCATCCAATAGACTGACACGCTCACATCCATCTGCATTTTCTCGGAAATGTCCGCTGACAAAGCACGGGAGAAAGAACAGCGTCGCGCGGAGAAAGAGGCGCGCAGGGCTAGGAGAGCAGCGAAGCGTCAACGAAAGCTGCAAAAAGCTGAGCGGCGGGAGAGCAGAAGGGCGAGGAAGGAGAGGAAAACTGTCAGCAGCTCAACACTTGCGCCGGCACCTCTGGCTCATGCTAAAGCGGCAATCGGCAATGCCGGAGAGCCATTGGGCGCCTTGTCTGTGTCCAGAACGAGGGAAGCGAACAGCTCTACTGCTGCGGCTGGAGCAAAGCGATCGGGGCCAGTGACGGAGAGCGGAGCGGATCGACACACTGGAAAGAAGCGCCGTCTGGAAGCGAAGGGCGGCTCAAAGCGCTCCGCCGATGTCACTGACAGCACAGTCACCGGCGCAATCGCGACTAGCAATTTCTCTGCCCCACTAGTAGACTTGTCCAAGCAGCAGCTCAAGATCAAGGCCGCGGAGCTGGTCGAGCGTTTCCTTTCCGAGCAACTCTCTCAAGGCGTCCGCAAGGAGGATATCATCCCTGAGCAAGTAGATAAATCCCGGCTGACCCTGGGGTCAAAAGCTAACGAAAGCAAAAGAGAACGCAAACAGCATGACAAGCTGGCAGCGTATGTTGAGAAACGTCTGGAGAAGGCAGTCAGGAAGCGAGAGACTGGGTTAACGGCGCGTGCACAGCTAGCACCGGCTTCAACCTCAGCAGTGCTCTCTTCAAGCTCGATTCAGATCCCAGCGACGCGCGCGACACCTGCTGCACCAGTGAGCCCGGCGATACAATCCACAAACCCCTTTCTGCGCGCACAGCAACAAAAGCAACAGCAGCAGCGAAATGCCCACGCTTCGCATTTCCCGCCCAACTTTGACTTTAGATCGATGACAGATCGGCTCGTTGCTTCTTCTTCATCTCAACGTGCTTCATCACATGGGCAAAGCGCCTCCAGCGCCGGTCAGGAGACATCTTCCTCCTCTGATCAGGCTTCGCGAGTGCCATTCGCAGCGAATAGCTCGAGCGCAGGCATTTCCGGCCGCTCAATCGGCGCGGGCATCTCATCCTACGGCGCAGGATCAGGTATGGGCTCCACCATCGCGGACAAAAGATGGGCCTCGGCCGGCCCTATCCCGAAAGCCGAGGCGAATCAGCGCGAGAACAAGGAGGCATTGATTGCTGCGAATATGGACTGCTCTCACACTGACATGTTGGAAAAGCTCTACATGCCTAAACAGTTCAAGTGGCTCAAGGAGGCCTATGGCTTGGAGTGGAAGTCTAGTCACTTCAGCAAGGCGGAGGATGCTGTGATCGAACAGGGCGCGGAAGAGTTTGCCAGGGTGAGCAGGAAACGCGAGCCGATACGCCGATTGTATGCGCTTCGATGACTGCTGCTGACTACATTCAGGACCCTCCGTGCAACCTAGAACAATGACATGACGGTGGATAATGTAAAGGGCTTGTTCCTAGATCGACCAACGGCAGAACATGCACGGCTGTACGCCAGTCTCACATCGTACCTGGGTGAGAGAAGTCCTGGCTCCCGCGTGCGCATCTTGACGACCGCATACTAATATCCTGAGCACTTCACGTCATGTACGAACAGTACGAAAGCTCGGGGATCGGCCTGCGCGCAATTTGCGGATACACTGCAGTGCAATGTGGAATCCGGACAGAGTGATCAAGGGTACATGGAAAGTGCAAGAAGTGGAAGGATTGATGCAGTACGTCACTAAGCAAGGCGCACAGCCTAGTCGGAACAAGAACTTGGCCGGGCTGATCTTTCTTTCGGTCATGCTCATCTCCCGATTGCAGAGCTTATGACCGACATGGCCCCCGCTGGGAGCGAATAGGCAACGAGCTTAACAGGCCTGGACATGCTTGTAGGGCGCGCTACGCTTTCGAGCTCGGCAAGAGAACTGCCGAAAAGGGTAAATGGTCAGAAGAAGAGAGTCTCAGGCTGCTGCAGGCGGTGGAGGACCAGTGTGAGAAGAGGGGTATTCAACCTGCGGACATTTTGAAAGGGGATCAGAGATTCTCGTGGCTCGCGGTCGAGAAGGGGATTAAGAGCAGAACTGCCCAGATGTGCAGGGATAAATGGTCAGTGCTTCTTCTCCAGAGGCCATGTCGATTCTGTGCCGGGCTGGAGGAGTACGAAGCTGATATTGCTTGAGGCTGTACTCATACCTCGAATAGGGAAACCATCTTCTGCAGATCAGAGCGCGCGAAACGAGGACAGCCAATCAAGTGGATTCGTGCTCGTGATGACTTTCTCTTGATGGGGCTGTGAGTTTTATGCGAGGCACAATGGTCGGACGCTTCGTTAATTTCCCGATGCAACTCCTTGCCGTCGCAACTATGGCAGGCTCGAGACGCAGACTCAAGCTATCGATGAGAATGACGACATCTTGATCCACTGGAGAGATTTCCAAAAGGAAGACTGGTGCTGGGACGTGGCGTCGATGCAGCGTCGATGGGCTTCCTTGAAACAGCGACATGCCCCTGACGAGGCGACGATGAAGGGTGAGTGCGTGGACATTGCTGCCAGCTGCGGTGCGGATCAGCTCGGGCGAGGCGATCCGTGTCTAAGCGTGCTTTCTCCCCTTCCCCACAGATGCACTTGCCAAGATTACAGGACCTGTCACGGCTGCTTATGAGGAATGGCAAGCCCAGGGAAGTCCCTTGAACTCGCATCCCGTCGATGCGTTGGGCAGACCATCCAGCTCGACCACAAGGCTACCTCGGAAGACCAAGTCCCAGATTCAGATGGAAGACCTGATTGACACTGATGAAGAGGTTTGATACTAGCATAGCGGTCTACCCCGCTGCTGCCTCGTGATTTACAATCGCAGACTTGTATTCTAGTGAGCGTAACACACCACACACAATGTCCACTTACAAGACACTGACCGACGTGACCGCCGAGCCAGCGGAAGCACGATTGTACGGCTGGCAGCGCGTGGTTTGACAACCTTTCGGATTTCGTCCAGCTCCACCTCACAACCAGACTTTCTGCAGAAGACAAAGGTACACCTTGTAGCCAACATCCACGACTCTCTCTCCTTCATTCAATGAAGCAGCGTCTTGACCTGTCTGCACGAGATCGGCATGCCCCAAAGAGACTTCTTCCTGTGGCCGGCTTTCCAAATCCAAGGCGAGAGGAATATACTTGAGGACAAAGCCACCTCCAGACTTTCTGACTGCTGCTTCTAGCGCCTTGGTAGCGCGTCGAAGCATCAGATGTTCTGCCGTCATGAGCAGCGCTACGCCTCCAGCTTTCAAGACGTGGCAAAAAGCCTGTACGAGTCGAGGATACAATTTGGAAAGTTGCTGATGAGAAGAGACTCGATGTCCCCACGGAAGATCCGTAATGATGCCATCCATCGTGCCTCTACCTCCCACAAACGTTGCCAGAGCTGACGGATCGGCGGAGTCGATGCGTGCGAGCTGGATCGTTGCAGCGCTGGACGAATCGTGCGAGCTCTCGCAAAGACGAAACATCCGCGAAGCTCGAGTCACCTCGTCTTGATCCACATCGCAAGCGTACACCTCGATATTTTGCTGCGCTCGCGCTCGCAGAGCGGCAAAGAGCTCCACGGCAATTCCTCCGCTGCCGACGCAAGGCTCCAGAATGCGAAGCTTTTCGTCTGGCGAGCGATCGAATGGGATGGGAAAGGCGATAGTCATCAGGTAGGCTCTGTATCGCGCTAGAGCTGTACCGCCTTCCATGAGATCCGTTGGGATGGGCGGACGGTGGGCCGGTGATTTTGGCAAGATGTGACTTGAGTCAAGATCGGCGAACCGGTCCGACTGCTCGCCCTCCGATGGCCTTGTAGTTCTTGCGGAGGGCAGTGCCAAACACCAAGCCACGCTGCCGGCAGGAGTGGTGACGGTCAAATCTTTGGCAATCTCGGCGGCACTTTGTCCCGTGCCGAGGCTCCGAACGAATTTGAGGGTCAAGTTCAAAGAAGGCGGCGGATCGCGCAGAGAGACGTGCCAAGGGTTTGAGCTCGATCCGCGTTCTTTCTCTAGATCTTGAAGCCACAGACCAACCTAGCAAGTAGGCAAAGTGTTGTCTGGAAGTCAGTCTCGTACAGAACACCACTTTGGTCCGCCCCCATCGACAAGCTCACCGATTCGCCCAGCTGGCTTTCCAAGTACAGCTGGGTTAGCGTTGGAAAGATGTACGTCGCTCTTTCAACCGTGGCCCTGAACGTGCGCAGGGTCTCGCTTGACACATCGACCCCAAACGCAGAAATGATGCGCGTCCACAAGTCGATCAAGCCGCCCTTTTGCGCACTCTGCATCGTCATCTTCCAGCCCTGATCCAGAAAGTGCAGCAACTCGAGTTCTGAAGGAGCCTGTCCCTGCTCGTTCAGCTCGATCTTACCAGCACCTGGAGTTGCAGACTGCGCTTTGCCAGCTTGCGATTTTTGCTTGGTGTTTGGTTTGTGGCGCAACTTCGTCGCAAGCCGCTCCACCACCACCTCTGCCGCTTCATTTTTCGGCTCGCTGTCATTCTGCGTGATCGGCGCCGCTGCTGGTGCGATACCTCTCTCTTTGCGCCTTTCTGCAGCTTCTTCCACCTCGCGCTGCTGAGCCTCTTTGCGTTTCTGCTTCTTCTCAGCTTCGGCAGCTTTGCGGTCGTTTCTTTTGCGCTCGCCGATAGCTTCCCTATCGGCTTGCAAATGTGCCAACAGAGGAGCAGGAAGTTGGCAACGATGCAGCAAGAGACTGGCCGATTTGACGCTGTCCAGGGCACCTGAGATGTACAAACGTAGGGCGAGCTGGGACGCTTTGCCTGCTTGCACGATCAAGTGGCCGCTATGTAGAGCGCTGTGGCTCAAGTTGCGACCTACGTCTGGTTGGTAATGTCGGAGTACAGCCTCGATGTCGCGCTGAGCATAATCTTCAAGACCTGCCCGAAGCGCTTGCAAGTTCAATATCCTGTCAATCATGTTCGCTCGCACACTCACTCACCTCCCCACACTTCGAGCATTACGGATGGTGTGGCGCTCGGCAGCTCGACCTCTGTCGGGAGGGATGCGCAAAGCTGCGAATCGACCAGTGGTCTGCGCGATCGAGCTGCGGAAGCCCGAGCAGACTCGTCCATCTCTCCCGAGCCAGGGCGCGTCGTTGAAGCAGGCGTCGTGGTACTAGACGACTGAGACTGCGCGTCCAAATCCTGCCTGCTCTGCTGGAGCGTGGGCAGAGCCGAATCGTGCATGTAAACATGCAGCTTACCATTCGGGCTCGTGGAGACTTTGGCATCTTGCGCCTGAACCACTGTCGGCCAGACGCTCTTGTCCTCGCTGGCTACGGCGGGATTAGCATCAGATGCGGCTCGAGAGCGCCAATCTTGCCGTGCCCACCAAGGCAGCTCGTCTTCGAATGCCCATTCGTCCGTCTCGTACTTGATGGCGTGCAAGTAGATGTACAGCGAAGAGAGAGGTGGATCGGGCTGCAGTGGACTGCCTCGAAGAGGCGAGCGGGACGACGGGGAGGATGAGTAGTCGTGGCGCACGCGTGTCGCTGGTGAGCAAAACTCACACCTTGCAAACCTCGCAAGACATTCCTTCGTCCGCGGGGTTGACGAGTTCAGCTTGAGCCCCAGTCGCATCTCTTCTGCGAGGATCGGCGGCGCTCTGAGCATTCGGACCTTCGACGCGAGGCAACTGCCATCCTTGCTGCTGGCACAATTCTCCAAACTTGACTTCATCCCTCCACCTCGCCCAATCCTCCTTGTCGTCCTTGTCCGTCTTGAGCGCCGCAACGACTTTTGCGATTTCGGGACATCCGGCCGTTTCGGCATTATACCCGTCCATGCCCGGTTCCAAGTTGTTCCTGTCCTTACCGATCGTCACTTTTGCCAAATTGCAGGGATGCACGTCGGGGTCGCTGATCCAGACCTCGTGCGCGTAGATCGGATCGTTGGGTATGGCATGACCGAGCCATTGCAGATGCACGCGGATCTGGTGCGTGCGACCAGTGATGGGTCGACAGAGCACCACGCTCGTATCGCTCGTCTCGTCATACGACATTCTCTGAAACATTGTCTCGCACGATTTGCCGAGCGGATGCACCACATTCAGACCTGTCTGCCTGTCCACGCCCAAGATGGGCTCTCTGCACGTGACGATTTCCGAATCGGAAGTGGGAAATTTGCCACGAGCTCGAGCGACGTAGGCTTTTCGGACCAGACCTTGTGTCATGTCCATGGACAATTTTTGGGCGGTAGGACGTGTCAAGGAGAGAATCATGATTCCCGAAGTGAGCCTGTCGAGTCTGTTTGACGTGTAGATGAGGTCCAGACCGAGCGCTTCTTGGAGCATGCTGAGCAGCGTGTGCTTGGCGTATCTGCCTGCTGGATGAACAGGAATGCTTCCGGGTTTGACGATGACCAGCCTACCGTGTTCCGGCGAGTGGTAGAGGATCTTGATTGGCTCGGCCGAGACTGCCGGTTCATGACGATGAATCTTGTTCAGCATCGTGTCTCCATCCTTCAGCACATACGTCGGATCGACGATGTTGCTGTTGATGGTGACGTAACCTGAGCGAATGGCCCAGACGTAGTATTCCAACGTGCGATCTCGAAATTCGGTGACGAAAATGTCTACCAGCGATCGACCTTGCCACCTCTGCTTGGCTCGCGTCTCGAATGCGTGCCAGTAAGGTTTGCAGGTTCGCAAGGCGCCGCAAGGCTCCCTGTCGCTCGTCTGAGCTGCCACTCGCTCCGCTTTGCTCGTAGACGTCATTTCAATCTCAGCTTTTGCTGATCATTTCGAGGCTCTGCTTGTATTTTGGCTCTATCTTGCGCTCTTGATGTGTGCAAAGCAAAATCCTTCGCACACGTCTTGACCCTTGCCCTTCAAACACCGCGCCGAATCGTGAATGTGCCTGCCCAGCCTCATCCAATCTCGACCATCCACCTTTTGCTGGCTATCGCTCATCCGCTTCTGCGAGTGAAATGTCCGATTCTTCCTCAACTTGATTGATCTCTCTTCATCGATTCCCGTTCTTTGTCAATTCTAAGTCTCGACTTGGATGCCTCTCCTTCTTGTGCGTCCCACGGCATGGACAAGATATGATGAAGAGGTAGGTAGGTAGGGGCGCCCGCGGGCAGCACAGACGCACACAGACCTGTGCAGAAAACTTCAAACCTTTCAAATTTTTCAACTTTGACTCTTTGAATCCATAATCCAAAATGATCTGTGGATGCATGCATGCATGGGACTCAAGACTTTGTATCACCGTCCCAATCAAAACGAGTCTGATGCGCCAAATATATCTGCGTTGTAATCACGAATCTGGCATCCAAATAACTCTGTTATCCCGCGTGATTCACACCTATTGTCCCGCTACGGCCAATCAATCAGGAATCCCTCCTCCTCCTCCGCCTCCTCCTGCACTCAAACTAAAGACCAAATGATTCCGACTCCTTTAGTGTTCAGTCAACTTACAGGTCACTTCTAGAACATTTTTGGCCTTCACTTTTTGACTCGGCTCATCTGCCCAAGCGATTTCTGGCTTTTGACTGACTTGGCAAGGATTCAGAATCCTTAATTATTCTTGAGTCTAATTTAACTACTCTTGATTATTGATGATTTTCGCCACGTGTGGCAGCAGAGATCACGTGGACTGCCTCTTGACTCACCATGGCAGCGTCATCAGGACTCGTGACTCAAGACTCACTTGACTCACAATCAGAATCTTGAATGGTGAATCAAAAATCTTGAATCAAGAATTCAAAATTGACTGTTGACTATGCTCGAGATTCCAGCGCTAGCACAGCCTGAGCGCGCGCGCGCGGGGCACGTCTGCCTCTCAGCGCAGCATGCAGCATGCAGCAATTAAGCACTACACCTCACGACTCACTGCGCGCTCCCTCCCCGCCATAGTTGCAATAAGCACAGCACCGCACCGCACAGTCTGAGCGCTGCTGCAGCCTAGCTGAGCTTTCAAGGCTGATGTACGCTGCTGGCTGGCTGGCTGGCTGCAGGCAGGGCATGCATGCAAGCAAGCACCGCTCGCTCATCAGCACGGCTCACGGCTCACGACTTTTGACGACGCTGTTGTGGCTGCAGACGGGAGCTCGTTGGTGGTTCTGAGTGATGCAACTTCACCCTGCCATTCACCATTCACAATTCACGCACGCATCCACGCATCCACGCATTGCGCTGCAACAGCGCTGCTTCGCATCTTGCCTCATCACCGCAAACATACTCTTGACTCAAACTCACCTCGTGGCACAGCTGCGCGGATCACGCGCTTGAAGAGAGACGATCGACCGCAACACGCATTCGCATTCAAGCCGAGCTTTTGGTGATCAAGCTTGACGACAACGCGCACACAAGGGCTCCCGCCCGGCTTCTCCTCACACTCACGACTGTCGGATTGTCACACCACTACCACACCGCGCCTTCCTCGCCTGCACGACCTCTTGTGTGGTCTGCCAGGGGGCACATCACTTCATACCAGCCGCTCAGACGTAGGAGTTCAAGGCGGACTTGCGCTGCCACACGACAGCCAACATGCCCGGCATGGACGATTTTGACGATTTCATCACGGCGGGTGCGCCCCCTCCCGAGGGGCTCGCGTCCCATCAGCCCGTTCATCGCATGGCGGGTTCATCACAGCGAGGTGCCGCGCAATCCACCTCGTACGGCGCCGGCGGAGCTTACGGAGCCTCATCAGACACGCTAGGCTTGGGCCCTTTTGCCGACTCTTCACAACGAGCAGGGGCGGGTGGGGGTGTGCAAGCCAGCCACGTGCTTGTGGACGCTGATGATCCCGATCTGATGGGCGATGAGGAAGACTTTGGATTTGGAGGATCGCGCGCCGGAGCTACGGGCTCGGGCTCGGGCTCGGGTGGTGAACATGGTCTGTACGGCGGCTATCCACCCAACCCTTCCAGGCCGGGCATGGGCATGGCTGCGGCAGACTCGTACGGCGCCAGCAGTTTAGCACCGCCCAATGCGTTCGGAGGTTCAGCAATGGGCTATGCTGGAGCATCGACGGACTCGGGTCTGGGACTGGCAGGAAATGCGGCACCCCCTGCTGGGTACACGTCGGATAGGTATGGACCGTTTAGCGATCCATATGGCGCAGGGGGAGGGGGCAAGGCGATAGAGGCGGATGACGACTACGAGCCCTACGATGCGCCAGATGCTAAAGGAGCCAGGTCGGGCGGGCCGGGCGGCAGGGCGGGCGATAGAGGTGTTGGGGGAGCAGCCTCGTCTGCATTGAGCGGTGGAGCAGCTGGTCAGTCTCGAAGGATGCCACGAGACAGTCCGTTTGACGGAGTGAATCGATCCATCAAGTCGTTGCGCGCCGACTTTAGGGGTTTGGTGGGCGGGAAAGCTGCTAGAGAAAAAGTGCCGCAGGGAGACCGCGTGGTCAGGCTCAACGATCCCACTACAAACGATAAGGAAAATTTTGCGGATAATTGGATCAGCACGAGCAAATTCAACGTCATCACTTTTCTGCCCAAATTCCTCTATGGTGAGCACAGCGTTCTCACAAATCCTCAACGGGTGCCCTGCACTCGCTCTACTCGGAGCGTCTGCTCAGACAGCAGTCTACGATGGCCACCGTGATCGCCCCTGTGTGGTCAAGATGTCGCTGTGGCCAATCGCTGATGCCGATTTCTCCTACACGCAGAACAATTCTCCAAATACGCAAACGTCTTTTTCTTATTTACTGCCTGCATTCAACAGATTCCAAATGTCTCGCCTACGAACAGATGGACCACCATCGTACCCCTTGGACTTGTGCTGCTGGCCAGCGCGTTCAAGGAGGTAAAGGAGGATATCGTGAGTGGCACACTGCTGCCCTGGCGCCATGCGACTCTTTTGACCTTCTTGCCCATTTACAGAAACGCCATCAATCAGACGCCGAGCTGAATGCGAGGATAGCACAAGTGCTCGATCCTGGCACGGGCACTTTTGAGCCTCGGAGATGGCGGCATATCCGAGTAGGTGATGTCTTGCGTGTGGAGAGCAACGAGTTCTTCCCCGCGGACTTGGTCTTGCTCAGCAGTTCGGAGCCAGAAGGGCTCTGCTATGTCGAGACGGCCAATTTGGATGGGGAGACGAATCTGAAGATCAAGCAGGCATCGCCAGAGACGGCGCGCTTCACCTCTCCTCAACCAGTATGCGCTCTGCGGGGCCATCTCAACTCGGAACATCCCAACAACAATCTGTACAACTTCGATGCCACGCTGCATTTGCAGACAAGCGCCACGCCTGGTTTCAGCGGTGTGCCCATGAGACAGGTGCCGCTCAGTCCAGACCAGCTCTTGCTGCGAGGCGCGCAACTGCGCAACACGCCTTGGGTGTACGGTTTGGTGGTGTTTACGGGACACGAGACGAAGCTGATGCGCAATGCAACATCGACCCCTATCAAGAGGACGGCGGTGGAGAAGCAAGTCAATGTGCTGATCTTGTTGCTCTTCATCTTGTTACTGGCGCTCTCCATCGCTTCGGCCATCGGGTCCATCGTCCGTAACACTGCATATGCTGGCGAGATGCAGTACCTTTTGTTGGGCCAGGACGGCAAGGGCAAAGCCCGCGTGTTCATCGAAGATATCCTCACTTTTGTGATCGCTTATAACAATCTGATTCCCATCTCACTCATCGTCACCATCGAGGTCATCAAGTACCAGCAGGCTCAGCTGATTAGCTCGGATCTGGACATGTACTACGCTCCCACGGATACCCCCGCGCTTTGTCGCACTTCGAGCTTGGTGGAGGAGCTGGGTCAGATCGATTACATCTTTTCCGACAAGACGGGCACGCTCACCAGGAACCAGATGGAATTCAGGCAAGCCAGCATTGGCGGAACAGCGTACACAGATATGGTTGATGAGAGCAAGCAGGGAACCGGAGAGATTGGACCTGATGGCAGGGAGATCGGAGGACAGAGGACTTGGCACGAACTGAAGGCTATCATGGACGGCTCTGCACCGGACGACGGAAGCAGTGCGGTCATTGACGAGTTTTTGACTCTGTTGGCTGTGTGTCATACCGTCATTCCAGAGAAGAAGGAGGATCGCATCGTGTTCCAGGCTTCGAGTCCTGATGAGGCTGCTCTCGTCGACGGCGCGCAGTCTCTCGGCTATCGCTTCACAGTGAGTTGTTCGAGTTCTTTGCGCTAGGACTACCGCCGCTCCGAGTTCTTTGTGCTAGGACTACCGCGCGGTCGCTAATCTGTGTCGAAATCAACAGGTCCGCAAACCGCGCTCTGTCTTCATCGAGGTGCGCGGCATGCAGCTGGAGTACGAGATTTTGAACGTTTGCGAGTTCAATAGCACGCGCAAGCGCATGTCGACGGTGGTCAGGTGCCCTGATGGCAAGATCAAGCTGTACTGCAAAGGTGCGGACACGGTCATCATGGAGCGTTTGTCTAGCACGCAGCCTTTCACTGAGCAGACGATGATCCATTTGGAGGTGAGCTCGTCATGCGTTGTGGGCTGAGCTTGTCAGAAAGACATTTCACCGACGCTCCTTTGGCTGCCCGCGCAGGACTACGCTACGGACGGCTTGCGAACGCTTTGTGTCGCCATGCGAGAGATTCCTGAACAAGAGTACAGGCAGTGGGCAAAGATCTATGAGCAAGCTGCTGCGACGATCGTCGGACGAGGGGATGCGCTGGATCAAGCAGCTGAGATCATCGAGCGCAACATGTTCCTGCTGGGCGCCACCGCGATCGAAGACAAGCTGCAGGATGGTGTGCCGGAAACTATACATACGCTACAGACTGCTGGGATCAAGGTTTGGGTGCTGACGGGCGACAGGCAAGAGACTGCGATCAATATCGGTCTGTCTTGCCGACTGATCTCCGAATCTATGAACCTCGTGAGTCGCACTGTGCGCAGACTGAAATGGGACGCACGCTGATACGCGAGACGTGCGCGATGCAGGTCATCGTGAACGAAGAGAATGCGCACGACACGCACGCTTTCTTGACCAAGCGTCTTGCGGCTGTCAAAGCACAGCGGGAAGCGGGCGAACATGAGGAGTTGGCTCTGATCATCGATGGAAAGAGTCTGTCTTTTGCGCTAGAGAAGGAGCTGTCAAAGATCTTCTTGGAATTGTCCGTCATGTGCAAAGCGGTCATTTGCTGCCGGGTCTCGCCACTTCAAAAAGCCCTCGTGGTCAAGCTGGTCAAGAAGAACCTCAACAAGCTGCTGCTCGCGATTGGCGATGGTGCGAACGACGTCAGCATGATCCAAGCGGCACACGTCGGGGTAGGTATCAGCGGTGTTGAGGGTCTTCAGGCGGCACGGTCAGCAGACGTCGCCATCAGCCAGTTCCGATATCTGCGGAAATTGCTATTGGTGCACGGATCGTGGAGCTATACGAGGTTGAGCAAGATGATCCTGTACTCGTTCTACAAGAACATTACGCTCTACATGACGTTGTTCTGGTACTCTTTCAACAACTCCTTTTCGGGTCAAGTCGCCTTCGAATCCTGGACACTATCCTTCTACAATGTCGTATTCACCGTCCTGCCCCCACTCGTCATCGGCATATTTGATCAGTACGTGAGCGCTCGTATGCTCGATCGGTACCCTCAGCTGTACGGACAGGTCTTCTTCAACAAGCGACGCTTCTTGGGATGGACCATCAATGCGTTTTATCACTCTCTCATCGCCTACGTCTTTGTCACCGTCGTCTTTTGGAACGGAGTGCAGCTGAATGGCGGTTACAACTCGTACGGATGGGTGTGGGGCACCGTGCTCTACCTTGCTGTCCTGGCAACCGTGCTGGGCAAAGCGGCGCTCGAGACGACGCTATGGCAAAAGTACTCTTGGCTGGCCATTCCTGGCTCCTTTGTCTTCACGCTGGCCTTTATCGTGGTGTATAGCCTGATCGCACCTCGACTAGGCTTCTCCAAGGAACTGGACCACATCAACGGACCACTGTTCGGCTTCAGCCTGACATGGTTCTGCATGCTCGTCGTGCCCGTCGTCTGCCTGCTGCGAGACTTTACGTGGAAGTACGAACAGCGAACGTATAGACCGCGCAACTACCACATTGTGCAAGAGGTGCAAAAGTACAATTTGCAGGATTACAGACCCAGAATGTCGCAATTCCAACAGGCCGTCAAGAAGGTCAGAGCTGCGCACAGACTCAAGAGGACGCACGGATTCGCCTTTAGCGCTTCGGAAGTGCAGGGAGAGCAGGCCAAACTGATTAGGAAGTACGACACTACCAGACCTAGAGCTACGGGTTGGTGATCTCCCACCCCCCTGCCCCCGCCACACCCTCGCATTTGAGCGGCTCGCCATTCCCCTTTCCCCCCCCCCCGGGGGAAGGGGGGGGGGGGACAATCTACATGTACGCAAAAGTGTTGCCAATGTACAATGAAGTGCACCGTCCTCGTCATGTTCATTTGTGAGCAACTGCTCGTCCTTGCGAAGATCCAGCCTTTGTTTGGCACGCGTTTGCTATCATATAAAGTCTATGTGTCTGTGCTGTCCGCGCGTGGCGCACGGACGCCGTGAGCGCGCGCTGGTTACCCTGCAGCGGTGTACAACCACGCAACGAGGAGCGTGACGAGTGCTACCTACCTACACATGCTCGGCAAAACGGCCGATCCTCCTCATCCTCAACCGATCCATCCATTCACATTCCCCGTCGATTCATCGACTTGCCCAAGCTGAACAATCCAGCTTTGGCCTTATTACATTGAGGGGGGGGGAGCAATCTGCTGGGGATGGGCTCGTCGGCGTCCCTGCAATGTCCATCTCGCTCGCCGACTGTGCGTCGGAGGAGGGAATGGCGGAGAGATCGCAATGTGGAGATGATGATGCGAATGATGGACCAAAGCATGAGCGGGAGCGGGGAATGGACTGGATAGGCAGCACCAGCGAAAAGGATCAGGAGGTGGAGCATGTGCGGGTGCAAGATGAAGCGCTGCGAGCTTCTCTTGAGCGAGAGAGGCTTGCTGCGAGCAATGCCGAGGAGGCTAGAGGGGCTATGCACGAGGAGAGCGACGAGGGTGCCGAGGATGGTGGCGGTGCTGCTGCTGGTGGTGGTGGTGGCAGCACCACTTTTTACAAGTCTGTGCAAATCAGCTTGAGGGAGCCTGTGGGCAGCATGAGCATCAGTCCTGGTGAGTGGAGCATTGCCAAGGGGATACGAAGGGGGGTTCCCTTGTGAAAGCGTTTGCGCGCTCATCTTACCGCCCTACCATGCACCACCTTGCTTCCCTCGACTCGGCCATTGATACCGCTGGAATGGCATATGTGCAGCCAATCGAGATGTGGTGCTGGCTGCTCGCAAAGGCCTCTTCATCGTGGATTTGGAGAATCCGTACGAACCGCCGCGCTTTTTGGCACACGCTTCCAGATGGCAGGTGGCTGATTGCCAGTGGAATCCGCATCCAGCTCGAGCGCAATGGGTCGCGAGCACTGTGAGTGGCAGGCGCGCAAAGGGCGTCATGCTGACCACCGCATTCATGGGCAGTGAGCGCCCTCGCTTACTCTCTGATCGCGCGCATACTTGCGCTTCGCTACGCAGTCCAATCAGAAGCTGCTCGTGTGGAACTTGGACAGACCAGAAATGCTAGCGGAGGATGCAGGCGCTTTCTCTGTCAGATCGATCAGGCCTACACGTACCGGCTCTTACGTCTCTCGTCAATCGACACGACCAGGCACGACGACTGGAGCGTCGGGCTTCGTGGCTCAGCCTTCGTACCACAGTCCCTCTCTCAGCTCATCAGCTCGTGGTCTCACCACACTGACTCCCTTCTCTCACGATGCGGCTCTATCTGGAGCTGGACGAAGCGTCACGTCTGGTAACGCCTCTGTTGCCGCAGCAAGCAACATCCTGGAACCTCGGAGGATCTGGAAATCTTCCTCTGTAGAGTACGTCTTGCATGCTCACACGAGAGGCATCACCGACATCAATTGGTCGCCCTTTCATCCGGATGTGCTTGCTAGTTGTGGCATCGACAGCTGGACTTGGGCGTGGGATCTGCGCGATCCCAGCAGACCTAAACAAGGCTACAGTGCGTGGAATGCTGCCGCGACGCAGGTAAAGGTGAGTGCTGATTGCGCTTCATGAAGGAGGCGGGAGCGCTCGCTCGCAGGACAAGTCAGCTCGCTGACCTCACTGGCTTCTCATGCTTCTAGTGGAATCGAGCGTCGCCTCATCGGCTTGCAACATCGTGCGACAACAAGGTGCTGATTTGGGACGACCGCAAGGGCGCTCTTCCCCTAGCCACCATCGAGGCGCACGAGTCTAAAATCTATGGCATCGACTGGGCTCGCGATGCTACATTGGGCTTAGACAGGTTGATCACCTGTTCTCTAGCAGGAAGCGTCAAGTACTGGGACTTGTCTTCGAATCACGCACAGAGAGCGATAGGTAAGAGGGAGCTAGTTACGGAACCTGAGCAAACCATCGAGACGCCGACTCCTGTATGGAGAGCCCGGCATTTGCCTTTCGGAAGTGGGGTCATGACTCTGCCCCAACGCGGAGATACGAGCCTTTCGATGTGGCACAAGTCCAATCCAGAGACGCCAGTGAAGCGCTTCGAAGGGCACAAAGATACGGTCAAGGAATTCTTGTACCGCACGCGTGGCGGTTCGGACCGACAAAACGATGATAGAGAGTGGCAATTGCTCACTTGGGCAAAGGATCAGACGCTGCGCTTGTGGCCGATCGACCCACAAGTTACCAGGGCTGTCGGTCACGTTGCAGGAGGCCCTATCAAGGTGCTATATACTCGTGTCAACGCTCCCAACATTTCTTACCGCGACCCTCCACCGATAAGTGCAGGTGGGACGTCGGGCGGCAAGAGCGTGACAGATCAACCTCAGCTTTCGCTTCAGACGCAGTCTCTTGGCGAGCCGCATGCTCGAGTCTTGTCCGCTCCCGAGAACATCTTCGTCCGATCACCAGCTTCGGCAACGGCGATTCAGCCGCCTCTGGATGCCACTGCTGCATTGCTGAGCGGACCAGGTAGTGGGACTCGGACGCGCTTGAATTCGGGTGGTCCGAGTCCTCTTGCGACTAGCACTGGTGGTAACTCGGGAGCCTCCGGCTCTGCCTCAGCTTCTGCCTCTGCCTTCGGCACCAGTTTCTCCCGCCATGCTAGATCTTTCTCCGAGCGCGCTGGAAGGGAAAATGCTCTTGAACGATCGTCCTGGAACGCTCCGCTCAGCGAGTCGCTGTCAAGATCACAGCCTAGGTCGATGGGCTTGAGCGGCGCCAACATGTCCGCGCCAAGGGGAGGATCGATGACCGCTGCCCTCCCCCAACAGACAATCTCCAGTCGCTCAAGGGAAGTTCACAGGCAGAAAACGATTACGGAAGCGTCCAGCGCTAGTACGACCAAGGGAAAGTCTCGAGCTTCTAGGGACGCCCAGGCCAAGCTCGGTTCAGCGCATTTACGTGCGAGCGCAGACGGGAGGGAGACGTCTGATGCGAAGCATGCGCATCACGGCAAAGAACGTGAGGGTAAAGGCCGCTCGAAGCAAGGGGAAAGCACCGCGGGGAAGCGCTCACGGGCGAAGGCCCCTGAGAGCAAAGTCTACATGACTCGGGGAGCTGGTGTCATCAGCGATGCAGCTTGGCTCGCGCAGGCGCGCACAAGGGCACAAGGAACGGCAGGTCAAAATCACACGTTGGGCAGCAAGTCGACGATCGATGCGATTGGATGGATATCCGGTGTCAAGGTGAGCGGTGGGCTTGCTTCGCAGCGCCGCGAACGCTCCCCGACCAGCAAGAGGGACATGTCTCCAAGTCTGACGGGAAGAGAAGATCATCTTGACAAATCCATCGCCACGCTCACACCTGATCGATCCACGGAAGCTGGTGCGGTTGCACAGCCCCAAGGCGTACCGAAAGAGGGCACCTCTATCGACGGTAGCGATGCCGATGTGATCGCGCCGGATGCGGCACAAACGCTTGGCGAAGAAGTTTCGAGCATCAGCAAAAGAATGCCCAGGGTGACGTTCGAAAAGGTGAGTCTCCGCAAAGCCAGCGCGTGAGAGGATACAGCGTCTGATCACTTTGACTTTGTTTCGAGGCAGGTCGAAATAGCGCAACGGGTCATCTGCTGCAATCTCTATGGACCGTGGGGCGTTGAGCGTGGCCAGCCGGCATTTTTACGCATCACATTCAACTACCCCAGCTCGTACCCTTCCAAAGCACCGCGCTTTGATTTAGAGAACAACGCAAGCGTGCCTCTCAAGACGCGCGCCCTGCTCCTCAGGAGCGTCAAGAAGCTTCTGCGGGACCACGCTGCGACTCGACGCGTAGTGCTAGATCAGAGGCGAAGCAAAGAGAGCGGCAGCGAAGATAATAGTGCTGCAAATTCGGAGAATGAGGAAGAGCAGAGCGAGGTGGATCATCAGCTCGAGGTGGACCGGGCAGCCTCTTCGAGAGCGCGGTCAGAAAGTTCGCGAAGACAACGGACGTCCGGCAAACGTCGACGCTCGAGCCATCGTGTGGATGGCTTGCCAAGCACAGAGGCGGTGCTCCGATTTCTGCTGGGCGAGGCGATCAGAGGTGACAATGTGCCCGGCGCGCCGGGTTTGGTCCCGCCAGCATTCGGAGAGACTTCGGATGAAGAAGATGAAGTGTACGCTTGGGATCGCATCTTTGGCAGGGCGCCACCGCGCATTTGCGGAGCATCTTTCGCGGCGAATGGTGAGAGCTATCAAGGATCGCTGCACATATCAGTCCCTGTTACTGATCCGTAAGACCTCTTCTGCAGGTCTGCTCGTAGTTTTCGGGCAGCGAAGAAGCCCAGCTCTACCGAACATGAAGGACTCGCGTTCGAGCGCTGCACGTGCTCCATTGTTGGCGCAGACAGGCAACGCAGGCGCAGGGCGAACCGGCTTGTCTGAGAGTGTGCGCGCAGCGAGTCAAAAGTATGAGACTGAAGGGCCGACAAGTACGGCTGGAGCAGGGGAGAGCAGCGCACGTTTTGCGCACAGCTATTCCGCTCTGACCACTGCCATGACGAAATTGGCGCAGCTGGCTAGACGACAAGAAGGTCTGGATGCTCCTGCGTCGAAGAGCAGCAGCAATCGAGAGCAAAATGATGGCTTCCTCGACGACTTGGATGTGGTGCAGCTACTCAGCGCGGATTTTTTGGCTAGAAGATTGCGCACGGCTAATACGAGAGGAGATGTTGAAGGACAAGGACGGGGACGTTCAGGCGGCGCGTCGAGAGAGAAGGAGCCATTCGGCGTCCGTAAGCGCAGCCGGAGCAGACTGAGAGCTTTTGGAGCAGCCCTTCTCGAACCTCCTCCAGGCGCTGCGCACGACGCTCTTTCCTCTCGAAGGGCGCGCTCGTCAAGCCCTGCCGGCTCGCGAGCATCGCGCGCGATGGTGGATCATCACCATCAAGTCGCAAGCATTGGTCCGTTCGTCGTGCGCCTCTGGGACGTTGGCAAGTTGCTGAGCAGCTCGAATCAACGTCTCGCATCGCCATTTGCACCATCACGTCTGGCCACGCCACCACCTTTGCTGCGTCGTCGCTCATCTTCGTTGCCATCCAGTCCCAGAACAGGCGCTACGCAGGCATTACTGTCGCCCGGCAGAACGCCGACGAATGAGCGCCGCGATCCTTTCAGACCTCTTTGAATGCTGGAGCCGGCATCGGCGCACGCCTCGATTGCTCGCGTGTAATTCGGCGATACCGAACGGCCCGATGCATTCGTAGCGCTCTGCCCAACGAATGCGTCAAAGTGATACCCTGCCGAAAGAGCATCGTCTACCGCGTCACCGCACCCACGAGTCGCACAATCCTCTCCAGCGCTGTACAAATACACATTGTGAGACGTGGCAGAAGCCCGCTCACTTCGCCCTTTCTTTCATGTTCCTCCTGTCCTCTACCCATCCCCCCTTCTTTGCCTCCAAATGCCCTAGCGCCTCAAAGCCTTCCCAAAAGTCTTTCCCAACGACGCACAACCCTGGCCCAGACTTTGAGCGTCTGATAAACGGCAGCGGGGGCCAGATCCCTGATAGTGTGTTGCCAAAGCAAAGCGTTGTAAGCTCGATGTCTAGCTGCGTTTGCGGATAGCCAAGAGCTATAGAAGGGCGTCAACGCATCATCTTCTGCCCTTCTTCCATTCTTCTCTCGTTTCGAAGCAGGTCCACCACTACCAGTAGCGAAGGCGGAGGAGGAGGAAGGGGACACGTGTCGCGTAGCTCTTTCGACTTTTTTTGCAATCTGCATTTCCAACTCGAACGCATCTTGAGCAGCTCCGAAGCGCAAATTATTGTCTGCCCAGAAGCGTTGCGTAAGAGCTTCTGCTCTGGCTCTGTTCAGGCGATGACGCAGTTCGGCAGCTTCTAGACGAGATAGAAGGTCGAGGTAGTAGTAGGAAGGGCGACCATTGGGACTGGCAGTGGGACTGCTTAGAAACGACCTCCTCCACGCTCCAAGCTTGGATGTAGCGCGAGGCTGATCAGAGGCGGATGAGGTGGGGGAAGAGGAGGGAGATGCGAAGGAGGCTGTGCCTTCGCTGTTGAATTCGGAGAGCGAATAGGGATGGGAAACGTTGGTGGTGCGGCTGCTGAGCGCTTGTGCGCTGGAGGATGAGACGTCTTGATTGGACAGAGAAGCATGGCTGTTGGAGCTGGAGCTGGAATGAAGATCTTCTTCGAATGCGCTGCCGATCAAGAGCAGAGGACGAATGTTGGAGATGGGATGAGCAGGTCCGACTAGATCTGCGCCTGGTCTGGAAGCCAATTGTGCCCTCTTTCGTCTAGACTTGCGCTGCTGCGTGTCAGTGCCCGTGTCTGTATTGGTGCTGGTGCTGGTGCTGGTGCTTGTGCTGGTGGCAGACGAGCTGTATGATCGACACGCCTTTTGGACTGAGCTACGGCTCACTGCCGCAGCAGCCACTGCCGATCGTGCGGGAAGCGCTGCGCAACGCATACATGCTCCCGCTTGGCTACATGTGCCCGATGCCGCTGTACCCGACCATCTGGCGATCGAAGGTAGATTGATGGTCATATGGGTCAGATGATGTGTGTGTGGGGGGGGGGGGGACAATCTGCGAATGAATTTGTTCGAAGTGGTTTCCGAGAGGTGAGTCTGTTGAGTCGTTTTGAGTGAATGCGTGTGGGGATGGTGGGCCAGTTGCATGCAATCTTGAGCTCCCTCACGGTTGGACTGACGCGAGGTGATTCAAGAGTCTTCTGATGAGTTTGAGTGCTTGGAGGGCAACCAATGCGCGCGACCCCGGCGACATCGGTCACGAGACCTAAGAAAGACATTTGTGCGACTCTCGCAACATTCTCGAATATATTGATCAGGCACGCGCGCACGCACCATCACCCTCCCACCATGCATCAGTCACGCCATCCAGACATCCTTCTGCGCAAACGATCACGCAAGATGCTCGTGGACTCTTCCTCTGCTGCTCCACATGCCAACTATCATCAATTGAAGCGGTCCCACCCCCCCCCCACCCCCCGCATTGACGCTCGCACAGCAGCTCTTTCGTCACGTCATCAGCACTCCACGAACTTGTTGATTGCCAAGGCATGCAATCCTGAATATCCGAATAGCCGTGGCTTGAGCTCGTCAGAGATGGCTTGCTCTGCTTTTATGCTCCTCCTCTTGGCTTGTATGGGAGTGTGACTGCTGCTGTAAAGGCGGGAGGCGATCACGAATGGGTGCAAACCCCGCCCGCCTTCTTATTCCCCACCTTTGCTCGGTCGTGTGCGCGCAGCTCGATCGTGAGTGACAGTGCAGCCTCATCATCACCCGCGGGTGGCCTTTCGCAGCTGACAGTGTGAGGGGGTACAGAACCCTGAATGTATGCAGTCAAGATCGAGTAGCAGCACCCGCTGTTAGCAGGGCAGTGTTCCCTCCTTATGGAAGGCGAGGCGGCTCGAGTTGCCAGTTTGGCCGCCGCCATGGCATAAGACTCGCGCACCTTCTACATTTAACAAAAGTCATCCCCCCCCCACTGCCCACCGCCGCCTTTCATCTGGACCAGCATCTCGCTCTAGCATATACGGCACTGCACCTTGCAAACATGGCAGCCCAAGTAGCTCAATCGCCTCTGGTACCAGCCGGTCCCAACGGCACCGACTTGCAATCCCTCAGCAGCGTTCCCTCCATCAAACACATCCTCACATCCGGTCAACACGATGCCCTGCCCGACAAGTTGACTCCTTATTCCGACTTGCCCAAACAGATTCCTCTTTCAGCACCTACCATTTGGAAGAGGGAGGATTATGAAGGGGAAGAGAACAGAGAGAAATGGGTCAGGGTTTGGAGCGAAAGGGAAATCGAGGCGCTCGAAAAGGCTTCCGTTGCCTGGAGAGATAGCGGAAAGAGCTTGACGGAGATCGAGCGAGTGAGTGTGAATGGTGTTGGTGTTGGCGTTGGCGTTGGCGTTGGCGTTGGCGATGAGGTGTTTGCGTACCTGCATTACTCGCGAGTCGGTGGGATGATGATACGTGTACGCATGCGGCGTAAAATCCCTTGTCTCCATTTGACCACTTCAAACCCCCCCCATTCACCCCCCCCAAACCTTCCCAACGACGATGCCGCAAATATCTTGCAGGCCAGCTTTGTGCTGCCCGACTGGCTCGCGGCCGATCTGACCGCTATTCGATACCGCATCCTGCACGGCGTCGGTTTTTACCTCTTCAAAGGTCTGCCCGTTCAGCGTTGGGGCATCGAGCTCACCGCTATCGCCTATCTGGGCATCGGTACTCATCTGGGCAACACTGTCAGTCAGAGTGAGTTTTCTTGATTTTTTCAATTGCTCGAGGATCGTTGCACTGGGTGGGTTTGGAGTTACATGGGGAGGTCTTGCTAACCCAGCTTACGTCGAACATGCAATGGCATGTTCAAGGCTCACGCGCTTCTTTTCCTCCCCTCCTCGCGCACGTTCTGTCTATCCTCGCAAAGACAACAAGGGCCACTTTTTGGGCCACGTCAAGAGCCTAGATGGCGCTGATCCTACCAAGATCGACAAGGTTCGCATTTACAAGACGTGAGTGGCTCTGATCGTGCGGAGGATGGCGCCGAAATGCTTTGGCAGATGTTGTGTTGGAGACTGATTCTTTCGCCGCGCTTGCTTCCGCACCGCACTGCACCTCGCCAACGACGGCAGTACTGCGCGTCAATTCTTCCACACGGATTCTTCGGGCGGTCTAGTAGGTCTTTGTTGCCTCCAGACGGCTCAAGAAGGAGGAGAGTCGGACATCGTATCTTCTCAAGCCATCTGGAACGACTTGCAAGCCAATCGTCCGGACGTGGCCGAAACGCTAGCCTCGAACATTTGGTATTTCGATCGCAAAGGCGAGCAGAGCAAGGGCGAGCGACCCTTTTACGTTCAGCCGATTTTCAGTCTGGTAAGAGGACAACCGATCGAACGTCTTTCTGCCCGATTCGATCCGTACTACATCAAGTCTGTGCAAAGGCACGTCGATGCGGGCCTGATGCCGCCTGTGAGCGAGGAGCAAAAAGAGGCGATGCAGGTGCTGGAAGAGACGGCCAACAAGCTGGCTCTGCATATGGAATTGGAGGTTGGAGATGTGCAATTGGTCAGCGATCAGCATGTATTCCATGCCAGGACTGCCTACGTCGACAGGGCCCCGCCAGAACCAAGAAGGCACCTGCTTCGTCTTTGGCTCTCCACCCCCTCTAGCGAAGGAGGATGGGAATTGCCAACGATTCACAGCAATCATCCTAGACGTAAGTCCGGAAAGCGCGAAGGGGGGGGGGGGCGGGGGAAATCGTTTGTTGCGCAAGGGATGCTGATGATCGCTTGTCCCCACGCTCGCGATGCAGGTGGAGGTATTCAGGTAGACGATCAAATCGCTACCTGTCCGCTCGACGCCGAGTAGTCGATGGACCAAAGCTCCTCACAAAGCTGTGCGCGATGCCGAAATGCAGCAATAACAATCAAATAAACCCCATATTTCCGGAAGATGCGAAGCGGTACAAATATCAGCGAGTGCTTATTGATCTGAGGCGGACTAGGGTGGGAAAGGACGCTTTAGCGGACATGCGAATGGTACGGGGGACCAGGGAGCAGCAAGCGAGATACAGCAGACAAGTGGCGAAATGCGATAAACGGCTTTGGTTCACAGTCTCCCAAGAGAGGTGCAGCGTCCGCGCAGTATACAAGTGGAGCAAGGGAAAGAGAAACACCTTGTCGCATGTGCCAATGTCATTCGTGCAGGGATGGGTTGGGAATCGACAGGGAGTAAAATACTGCCCTGCCTGTCCCGATTGAGAAAGCTTGCGCGTCGCAGCAAGGGGGACTATACGAGAGCTTAATAGGCCGCACGCTATCAAACACCCTTTTCACCTGAATCCGCTGAGAGCCAAGACGGTGACGCCGGTCTGATTGGCAAAGTAGTTGGAGCCTCCGGTGGCGTGCGCCCAACTAGAACCGCCGCTGCTGCCCGCCAAGATTCTAGCTCCTCCAGCACTAGCCATCCTGTGCGCATTTCGAATGTCGTCCTCTACATCCTGAGCGCAAGCTAACAATCTGGCCGCATTGATGCGAATGCTGGAAGCGTTGAAAGTGAGCGTGACGCGCGAGGAGGAGGAGGAGGAGGAGAGGGAGGCGTAGGAGAGGTAAGAGTGCGAATAGGCTTGAGAGAGGGCCGGATGAGAAGTTAGGTTCTTGTGCGCATGAGGTTGGATCCATACGACGCAAGATGGTCCATCAAACTCCAAGGCGCGAGGTCGGGGCGCAGCAGTAGCTGCCGCAGCTGCTGCTTCCTCTTCTTGTTCCGCTCTCGCTTCCTCTTCCAAACTCGTGCTTTGTCCAGCAAAGCCATCATGGATAGCGTGTGCTCGAGCAAGAGCCGTCTGACCCGAAGCTTCTTGAGAAGCTGGCGGCGGCACGAACCATTCCCTAAAGACTCTATCCAGACCTTCCGCCAGCCTCTTTTCCCACCTCATCGCAGGTCTTCCAGGCACGTCCACATCCTCCCTCTTGCGCTGCAACGTCAAGCTCAGACACCAGCTCTCAAACGAATCGAGCGGGTCCAGTTGGAATTGGTACGTCGGCATCGTGGCGGGCATCGTGGGCTGCGATCGTCTGCTCTGGCGCGCATCGAAAGGCGAGCGCGAGTCGAGAGAGGAAGAGATGGGACCGGACCAATCGTAGGCGTCTAGAGGTCTATTCAGATCTTGCCCTGCAGGATGCAAGTGGTCGTTCGCTCCTCGTATCCACGTCGAGCCGCCAGCGCCTGGCACTACGCGGGCCGTGGAGCCATGCTCTTCTTCTTCTTGGTTGCCTACCCCGCCGACGCTTGCCGTTTCATCCGCATCCTCATCGTCCGAGACGAGTCTAGCAGCTGAGAAGCGTTCGTACGGTGTGGCCACATCCGTGAAACCCATTCCTCTAGCCGAGCTGGACAACGGCAGTACCTGGGTCAAAGGCGCGCGCGGGGGCGAGTCGGGCAGCGCTCTGGCAACGCTTGCAGTAGCAGAGGGGCTCGACACGCTGCTCGTGATGTCCCTGCTTGTCAACCTATCTCGATGTTCTAGCGGAACTTGCGGAACGGATAATTGGGCAGGATAACCTGCGGGAGCGACTCGACGCCATGGGGATGCAGCGGTGCTAGAAGCTTGCGCTCCTCGATCCAATTCCAATCGTTTGCTCGTCGATGAAGCATCCGCGTCGGCGCGCACAAAGGTAAAGTGAGCGTAAGTGCCTGTGCATCCATCGCTCCGTGAATCATCCGGCGGACCCAGATGAGAAAAGTGCAGGAAATGCTTCGTCGTCAGTGTGTCGATTGGTCTTTGCGCTTCGAACTTTGACAGCGGGGGGGGTGGGGCGAGTGAGGGAGAGAGGCCAAGAGTCAGCAAGAGGCAAGAAAGGGCGCGCAGCAAGCGCCAGATCGCTGAGCATGGCGGGCGCTCGTTACTCACAATCAATCGCGAGGTCGCTGCAGCTGAGCTCCTCTCTCGGTGATGCGAGCCTCTGCTCTGACTTTTGTCTGTGCTGCTCGCGCGCTCGGAAAAGATGGTCTGGATGGAGCCGCGGACATATCTATCGTGCATGGCAGCATAGTACCTGCTAGCGCAAGACATGGTCTTTGTAAGATCACGAATGGGGATAAAGCTGAAAATGTGGAGCTGTAAAGAGTGCGTCGCATCGATGCAAGAGCCCAGGTCAGGGGGGGGTTGTGGCAAGTTGAGGAACTCGAGACGCATTCACTCCCACACGCTTTCGCCCTCGCCGTCGACTCACCTGCAGCTCATAAGGCAAGCTGGGAAAGAGGGCCAAAGCGACCGCTTCGTACTCTGCTCTGCTTCGCCTGACAAGCTCCCAAGCGCTCGGTTCTTCTATCTGAGCTTCTCTAGACCTCGGCGAGCTTCTGCTTAGGTTGATCATACTTCTAAAGCGGGGCGATCGATTCGGAGTGTGGCTGGAGGAGCTTGCAGCTTCGACGTTGTCGACGTCCGAAGCTCCCGCGTCGGCCGCCGCAGCCGCAGCAGCATCTTGCAATCTCCCGAGCGACATGGCGTCGATGCGTTTGCGTGCTGATCGCACAGCGTTGCGAAATGTTGATCGCGAGTCTGAGGTCTTGGTCTTGCCAGAAGTCGATGAATGACCAATCAACGCTTCCTCGCCACCCCGCCTTCCACCTTTTGAACCCCGCTGACGAAGCTCGTTCCAAACCGCTTGAGGCAAAGCAATTACAGTCGTCATTGTAGGGCAGGGCGGGCCAGACAAGCAGGAGGGGGAATGTGGAGCACCAGAGTCGGATCAAAGCAAGAGACAAAGTGGACGCGCGCGTGTGAGAAGGGGGTGAGATCAGAGTCGAAGCGGAACACAAGAGTGTTCTTGTAATTAGCAAGCATCTTCTCGGTGCAACACGGCGACAGTCCGTGCCATTCGATGCGAAGACTCACCGACTCGATCGACCTTCGGCGACTTGCGGATGCTCCTGCTCCTGCTCCTGCTCCTGCTCCTGCTCCTGCTTCTGCTCCTGCTCCTGCTCCTGCTCCTGCGCCTGCTTGATCGATTGCGGCCCCTGCACCTGAGCTCGTCACGTATCACGATCAACAGTCTGAGTGCAAAGGCAGGCAGGCAGCCAAGCCATACAGCTCCTTCGTCACTTGTGCAGATCCGCGCGAATCCGGAAACCTGATGAAATCTTACAACGTGGGCTGGTCGCTCCGATAGGCAAATCAAGTTGACGTCCTAGCTGCTGAGATTCACGATTCACGATTGCCAAGACAATCCATCGCAAGTTCCACGAATCGTGGAAATCGTGAATGCGAAATGCGAAATGCGAATGCGAAATGCGGGAATCGCTACGCGCACTGCCACAAACGCGCACGGACGGACCGACCTGCAAAGGACCCCCGAGCAGCAAAAAGCAGCCACACGAACAATTACGAATCGTGAATGCATGCACTGAAAGCGCTTTAATTGTGAACTTCACACTGCACGGCGCGCGCGTGCTTGCTTCCATGCATCCGTTGCAAGAAGCGAGCGAGCGAGCGAGCGAGCGGCAAATGCTTGTGAGTCCAGCACCGACCAACCAAACAGGCAGGCAGGCAGGCAGGCGGGCAGGCGGGCAGGCGGGCAGGCGGGCAGGCAGGCAGGCAGGCAGGCCCAGTCGGAGCAGCAGCAGCTAGTAAGACCGTACACCGAGAGCGAGTCCCTGCTTTGCTCAACTCTTGATCACCATGGCAGCAGCAGCGAGTTGTGCTTGATCTTAATTGATGTTGATACCGACTTTGCAACTTTGAGCAAAGGTCTGCAGTCTGAGTGCCGAGTGCCTTGATTCATCGATGAGGCGTACGTGAAAGATGAGGGGGGGGGGGGGGGGGGGGGGGGGGGGTCGCGGGTCGCGGCCGGGTCGCGGATGCAAGATATGCGGTGTACCTACAGTAATCATCGCGCATGGATGCACAGCTATACTGTATCATGAACGATCTGAATTGAATTGAATGTGAAATTCAAATGGAAATGCAAGATGATATATGCCAAGTCGTGAGCGCAAGTCTTGAGCAAGGAAGGTGGCGTACGCGTGCATCGTCGCGTCGCCCATGCAGCAGGCCGTGCGCGCGCTGTCAGCGCGTATACACTCTATGCAGGCACTCGCACTCGCACTCGCACTCGTGACACAGCTAGAGTCATCACGAGTCACGAGTTACTGAGTCGTGACTTCTCTCTCTCTTGTGTGACTCAGCTATAGGCATCAGTCATCGCGATCTGGACTCGTGACTTGATTCGTGATTGTGCTCAGTCACGAGTCAAAAGTGTGAATTCGATGCGCGATTGCTGCTGCCAAGAGGGCCGGGCGGGCTTGCGGACCCATGTGAGACGCAGCCGCGTCAGTCTGAGTGTGAGTCGTGAAACCGCTCATCGTGGATATGTTCGCAATACGGCGGCGGCGGCGGCGGCGGCGCGAGGGAAAGGGAAAGGGAAAGGGAAAGAAGGGGTATATAGGCCAAGCCTTTAATTGTTGCTTGCAGCAACGAGTTACGAGTACCGCGCGCAGAGATTACGGCTCGCAGCTAGCAGCCACGCCTTAATCTCTCCCTTTCGCGCGGTGGAGTCGGATTGCAGCTATGTATGTAGGTCGCGAGTGTGAAGTTTTGAGTGGAGGGAGTCAGTAGTCACAGTCACGATCGAGTGTGAGTCTGGTGTGCGTCTAGCACGACATGCATTGCATGATACTACTGCTGGAAAGGTGTCGTCGAGTTGAGGGGGGGGGAGGGGGGGGGGCGGCAGCGGCATAATCTAGTCACGAGTGGTGGGTGTGCTCCATCTACACCTTCCTCCTTACCGACCTATACTCACATCTCACATCTCACAACAACCATCGACTGTGTTGTGCGTACGCAATCAATGGTACAGGTGCGGGCAGGTTCTGCATTCTTGATTCTTGATCGCGTATGGGCATACATACGCACGCGTGCGCGCACGGCAGGGTATACGCCCGCCCGCCCGCCCACTCTTGAATATGCCTTGCGTGGAGGAATATAAGGGATCTTGGGGGTGTTTGTGCCGCGCGATACAAGCTTGACTATAGTCATCTCGTAGAATACCGCTCTGTACGCATCAGAAGTCGTGCCTGCGAACCGCTCATGGCAGGCTTCATGTGTTCACTCCACCTTCCTTGCAGCAGCACAGACTGATCGAGCGCTCCGGCATTCCGTGTGTGCAGCACGTTCGAATGCAACCTAACAGAAAGACAAAAGGCGAGACGTTGGGAGGAAGCGTCGATGAGCAAAAGTTTTTGATGAACGAATGCGATTGCAAGGAGACATCCGAGAAAGTTTCGAAAGGGCACAGTGGGTCGTGGGCATTGGTTTGTCTTTCGAGATGGAAGGGAGGGCATGCGGGACCAAAAGGCAAGGTGGAGGGCTCCGTCCGTGCCCGAGATAGACGGACGAGTGGTCGAGCGAGAGCGTGCGACGTTGCGACCTATCCTTGCGCTCTTACTTTTGCGCTCGTCTAAATGCGGCAATGTCGCGAGCTGCGCGCTCGGCAATAGCGTAGACCACGCTCTGAGGGTGTCCGGGAGCCAAGTCGGGGAAAGATCCAGCATCGACGACTCTGAGCGCATCGATTCCGTGAACTTGCCATTTGGAGTTGACGACGCTATCCTGGATCGTCTTTCCAGCTCTGGTGGTGCAAGCGG
The DNA here is from genome assembly GCF_003144195.1 of Ceraceosorus guamensis. Lineage (NCBI taxonomy): Eukaryota > Fungi > Basidiomycota > Exobasidiomycetes > Ceraceosorales > Ceraceosoraceae > Ceraceosorus > Ceraceosorus guamensis. The sequence continues at coordinate 12,511 of NW_020290077.1, read as the reverse complement.
CGTGCCAGACGGTAGATACGGTCGAGCGAAGGTACTCGAGGATTTGCGCATCGGTCTGAATCTTTGCGCCTGGAAGGTACTCGTTCGCCACACCGCCGACCAGCACGGGAGCCATGGCTTTGGAAGCAAAGAATTGACGAAGACGCTTAAAGGCCCAAACCGACACGGCTCTGTCGACCGGATCGCTGAACCAGTTCAGATCGATCAGTGGCAGATCCTTCAGATCCTTGGATGCCAGTTTGACCGATCCGACGGAGCGAGGCGCAACCAGAGCGGCCAGGATGGAGGCGTAGCGCTTTCCGCCAGCTCCAGCAACGGCATTTTGCTGCAGCAGGTTCGCAAAGTTGCCAGTGACGCCAGGTGCGCTGAGGTACTCGACGTGGGGCCAGTCGGCGGGGTAGGAGTTGAGGACACCAGCACCGATGGCACTGGCAGTCGCGGGAGGAAGACGTTCCCAAGCCAGGTAGTCTGCGACTGGATTGGTAAGAGGACCGAGATTGTTGGCGGAGAAATTTCCAAGCTGTTGCGTCAAGAACAGAGGATTGGCGGCCAGATCGGTGTACGAGCGCGTCTCTGGCGTAATCTCGTACGTGATTGTAGCTCCAAACACGTGGTCCACAAGGTTTCGTCCGACATTCTCGTTGATTAGCACGGGCGCAATGTTGAACTTGGACAGCTCAGCAGTCGGACCCACTCCGCTGACCATGAGGAGCGCAGGCGAGTTGAAAGAGCCGCCGCTAAGAATCACTTCGCGCTTCGCTACAATGCGACCCGTCTCGCCAACGCCGTTGAGGAGAGAGCTGACTACCACACCATCCGCCTTGGGCTTGCCACCGGCAGGTGTGGAGAATGTGAGCCTCTTGGCACGAGTCTCGAGGAAGATCTTGAAGTTTGGACGGTTGCGTGCGGCCTCGTAGAAGACGCGCGAAGTCTGAGCAGGGATGGTTGCGCAATGCGCTGAATTAGCCTCTCGTTGCACATTACTTTAGCGGCCGTCCTTCCACTCACAGAGCGCTCGCCCTTGGTGGGATCGACGGTGACGGCGGCGTAGTTGCCACCCAGCAGCTTACCACCGTTGAAATCCTGAATGCGTGGAATGCCGCACTCTTGCACAGCGAGGTCAACGAATTTCTGTATTACAAGCGTGCAAAAATTAGCGACAGCTTGCTTGACCAATGAACAGTGACCGCCGAACTCACGCTGAAATTCTGCGGCGTGTTGGGGTATCCCACGAAGAGGGGCGCCGTGCTGTCGGATCCGTAATTGCGAGCGTCGAAAGTAGCAGCTGGCAGCTCCTGACGAAGTTGAGGACGAGGGGGGGTAAAAGTAGCCGAGCGCTTGAAATCCGGAAGGAGGTTCTGGAAGCTCAAGCTGCTGTCGCCTGTCAGCGAGACCCATCGATCCAGCGAACCGACGGTAGGTCGTTGGGTGAGCCTGAACAGATGCACGCGTGAGCAGCAGCAGTCAGCGGCAATCATACGTGGTAGACACATGCGAAAGCTCACATGAAGTTGCGGGCGCTCGATCCACCAAGAACGCGCCCACGAGTGTACGCGACGGGCTTTGTCCTTCTCAGTTCGGGGTTGTTCTCGATGTAGTATTGCCAGTCGAGCGCCGTTGGCGTTTCTTCCGTGCCCACACCGATGACGTCGGAGCCTGGTACATTGACGAACGACTCGTTGATGACATCGGCATTCTCCTTGTAGTCTCGTCCAGCTTCGATGACTGCCACGGTCTGATGAAGAAACAAAAGCACGTCAATCGTTGGTAGATTGGCATACGGAAGCGTCGCGCCTCCCGAGTACTCACCACGGATGGGTCCTCTGACAGGCGGGCAGCCAGAGTCATACCAGCAGTACCAGCACCAACCTGTGGAACCGTAGGACAAGGGGAACATCAGTTTGGGTCTTGAATTTGAGTCGTGAGTCCGACATCCCAAATTTGTCCATTGTTCATGGTCACGTGAGGTACTCCACGTTCGAGTAGCGAGGCAGTCGCTGCGTCGGCCCAGCTTGAACCTCTTTTCGATCGCAGCATTCACAGCGAGGCAGACGCTTGTTTCTACTCACGACGACATAGTCGGCTGTCCAGACGGTAATGGGAGGTATGGCCAAGGCAGAGGCGGTGTGTGTGCCCACAAGGGCTGCGGCAAACGCCGTGAGGCCGACGAACGCGGATGATCTCATGATAAGAAGCGAGAGCTTTTATCAAAGAGCGGAGACGGATCCCGGGGGGGGGGGGGAGGGGCACGGATCTCGGGAATGGATGGGAGAGGGGAAAAGTTGAACGGGGAGATGGAGCTTGTGAAGGGGCGAGGAGGTAGCCCGAAGGAACGCGGCGAGGCTTTTGAAGGGCTGGCAAGGAGCTCTTTCGAGTGCAGCGAAAAGGGACGACATTCCAATTGATTGGCTTCTCTCCTATTCGCAGCCCGCGCTTGATTCACAGATCATTCGCTTCCGTCCACATGCACACTTGCTGTCTTGCTTCCGTCATAGGCAGCATGACAGGCCTGTCCCTCATGGGCAGCGCGTTCAGCGCAGGGGCCTGCACAGAGCCTATGATCGCTAGCTTGGATCGGAAGAGATGGAAGCATTGTGTTGGGTCCTCTTGCGCACCTCTCTGCGCCCCTTCCTGTCCGCGGCCAACGGGACCCGCACAAGATCACGAGTCCGACCGCCGGGCCTGCTCGACGTTCTGGATCTTGAATGCAAGTCTGGGCATTTGCTCGCTGCGACATTCGTCAGCTGTTTATGCAAAAGACCGAGGGACTGCGAATGTCCGCCGGAGGCATTGCTCAGCTTGTGAAAGCATTCTGGGAGTCCGTCCGGTGCTGGCCTACTGCTCATTGATGTCCAGCGACACGAGAAGCGATAGGCGATGCTGGGACAGGACAAACACTGAGCTCGAAGCCACAACTCTGGGCGGGGCAGGTATCGTACTGAAGCGGTCTGTTTGGACAAGCGCCGGCGAAGTCTTTCCGAAACACCGTTCAAGCGAGATAAGAGGGCATCCAAGGTGCTTGTCTGACACACACAAGGCTGTGCATGGTCACCTGGACTCACTGGTGCATGACCCATCAGTCTTCCGAAAGCGCTTCCTTCTTTTTTTTTTTTTTTTTGCCCGTTCGGCCGTTTCTGTGCAAGTTCAAGACACTCCTCTCCGCTGCACCGACCGCCGCTGCTCGCTCACACTGCGTTTGTTCCGAGCGGCAGGCAAGACAGCAAGCAGCAAGCGGCATTCTCCTGACTCTGCTGTTTGTTGAAGGAGCCGTGCCGCTGCGATCTGAGATCCTCGACCCTTGCCACACTATGCAGCAGGTGCCGTGCTTGGGCGTATACTCACGACTGTAGAAGAGCATATCATCATCATCATCATCATCTCAAAAGCTGTGGGTTCATTTACCTTTGCTAATAACACCCTCTTCATGCAGCGCGGGATGCAAATTGGATCTGGATGCACGCCCAGCCACAAGAGGAATACCTGTGGTCGACATAACAGTCACGAGTCGCGAGTCGGCAGCAGCAAGGGTTTCGTGCTGACTGCTGCTATAGGAAGGAGCATGTAGCACTCGATTCACCCTCATGACTTTGACAGATTCAAAGATTGGCGAAACTCACTCGGTACATTAGAACTTGCCCGCGGGTGTTTGAAAGTTCATCCGAGGGGCATTAGTAAAATCTCCGCGGCACATGCATTAGTAATTGTCCGCATGTGGGCCAAGAAAAACCTTGCAGCGGAGAGCTGCATGCACCAAGCTGCCGCTGCTACTGCCATGGCTGCATGCATGCATCGCAGCAGCACGAGTCACAGTAAGATCTCAGCAAAAGCATAATTTGAATGTGGATGAGTTTTCGCTCTCACGCAAGCAAAAACATAATTCCGGTACCCACCCAATTAATTAATGACCGGACTTGCGGACTAGCGGACTTGCGGACTTGCGCGGGATTTTGCCCGAAATGCGGGAATCGTGAGTGTGCATCTAGAAGCGCGACGACGATCTCCAGCAAGCAAGCATACATCCAGCTTAATTGCTGGCTTTTCTTTTGCGTTTGCTTTGGATGGTGTTCAGATGAGCCGAGACCATTTAAATTTCGTCGAGTGTATCGACCCTAGCTGCGGTCTGCGAACGTGAGCCCGGCGCTATACCATCAAAGTCTGCGCCCTCGATGATCTGCGAAGGGTTAGACTGACTCGACCATTCCCTGCTGTCTCGACTCTGCTGATGCTGAGTGGGCGCTTAAAGAAACTTGACAAAGTGCGGGGGCATTTTCGAATGACCTCGTCCCAGCTAGCTAGCATGCGGTGGAATCAGCTTCCGTGCGGAGGGACATTGGTGGCTTCACGCACGCTTCCTTTGGGCTGCTTTCCTTATTCCAGTCGTCGCAAGTTGACGTCCTCTTGCACTCGGAGACGGTAAGCGCTGTTTGGCATCCATGCACAGCGTTTGGGTGGCTTGGGCGCTAGAAACAAGTCGAGCGCCAGTCAGCGGGCACTTGATGCGTCGCATGACTGACCGAACATGCGACCGTGATTGTCCCGAGGAAAAGAAATGGGGAGATGCTCGACCCCGCACTGACTGGCCCATTCCCTTCTGTGCTCCGACGGCACAGCTACTCAGATCAGCATTGACCTGCCTCCGCCCAACTTTTGCCAACAACTCCTGCGAACCTACTCGCACCTCCTGACAGAAGTAATGAACGCTGAGCAAAAGGACGAACTCTCTCTTGCAATCGTGAACACACCAACGACCCGAACTCACCTGACCCTCGAGTCGAAGCTGGCGCAATTGTGTAACGCTCCTCGCACGTCGCGCAAATCAATTTCACTCTTGTCATTCGCAATTTAGCTTTAGCGTCCCCCGCAGATCCAATGCGCGAAGCGTTCGATAGCTTCCGATGCGCGCTACTGTAGCACACTCACGACCAAGTCAAAATTTAGCCTTTCGAGGCTTTCATCCCCTCGCGGGGAACTCGTTTGCTCTCATTGCGGAGTGCGGCATCACCTCACAGTCCAAGTCCAGGTCCCGTAGGGCAACGCACTGACTGACACGAAGCGCTTCTCGTCGAGTGCGTGCGGGCAAACCTGGGCAAGGACCACTCAGACTCGTGACTGTGACTGTGTGACTTTTGATGATGCTTCGATTGAATTCGCGTAGCGCCACCTCCCCATTCCAATTTATGCACCCCACATTCACACTCGCATTCCCATCCTCACTCATTCACATTAATTGAAGCTGCTGCATGGATGCAGGGCAGGCACTCAGCAGCAGCAGCAGCAGCAGCAGCAGCAGTGCGAATGCATATCCCTCCCTGCTCGATGCAGCAACAAGACGGGCAAAGGTACCTGTACTCGGACCACGCAAAAAGCCATCCAATCACGTTCTTTCCACGCATCTCTGCCAGCTTGAACAGCAAGCGAATCATCGTGTCCGCACTCACGAGTCCTGTTGAGGTCCAGAGTTGCTCGTCATCGTTCGAGATGCTCTACACTCTCGCCCATGATCCCAGCTAGTCCAACAAGGCAGTTGTTTGGGGGGGGGATGGGGGTCGAGGTCCGCACGTGGGGCCGGCTCGCGTCAAAAAGTCGTGAGTGACTTTTTCGAATGCAAGCTTGGCCGATGTGGACATTGGAACAATCAGAATGTGCCGCCCACGAGTAGTTCGGTGAGGCCTAGATTATTCCTTATTGCCGCTCGGCTGGACGGGTCCACTCTCGAGCGCGTGAAAAGGAGAGGAGCGGAGGGAGAGGACCTTGGAGCGTGGAGGGAGGGGCATGAAGTAGAAATTTGCTCGCTCGCTCGCGCTCTGCAGTGTGATCGATGCGAGCACACATCGCAAGCTATCCCCCGCATCACGACCATGCGGAAGAGGATCGTCGATTCTGCGCCACGTCGACGCCAATCAAACTCGAGCTCGTTTGCCTCCATGCGGCACATCACGCCGTTCCGCAGAGAAGATCATGTCATTGCGTCGATGCTAGCGCGAAGTCCATATCGAAGAGGACAAACTTGCTAAGATCCGCATCGAACGTGCGCTCATCGAGCTCTAGCTCACGAGCGCTTGTTGGAGAGGGAGACAGAGGGGCAGATGCAGACCTAGCCATCCTCCTCTTCGCCCACAACTTCCTTTGCAAAGGGTTCAAAGGCGTCTCTGAACGCGTTCGTCTCTGCCGTCTCTATAGCGTCTGACCTAGCGCACTTTCTCCAATCCGCCCGATCAGGCTTCTTCAGATACCTCGCCAGCGTTTCTCTGAGCCACGTGATGCGAGCGAAGGAGCGTCAGCACGAACAGGTTGTATAGCTATGCAATGGATGCATCTGACGGGAGAGCCAGACAAGCATCTCACCTGACGAATTGCAAGCTGAAATGTCCCGTCATCTCCGGCAACATGTCCAACATCCAAGTCTTTTCGCCCAAGTCCACCCTCAAATAGTCTCCCAGCTTTTGCCTCTCGTCCGCATCCTGTTGAGTCGTGTCGAGTCTCCTGCTAATCTCTTCCGCTCTCTCTTCAAAGACGTATCCGCACTCCTTGGCGCTGTCTCTAAAGAATTGCTCCAGACTTTCGCCGGCCAGCTCCTTGGCGACCGGCACAGACTGTGCCTGTAGATGACCTATCCTCGTGCTGTTCGTTCCCGGCGAACGTCCAATCTCCCAAGAGACCGCGACGCTGCCAAAAGACGCAAAGGCGAGCGAGATTGCCTTGCGCCAGGCATTCATCTCTGCGTGCAATGCTTCGGATTGGCTAGGCTCAGGCGCAAAGATGGACGGTGTGTGCGCGATAGGACTGTCGATTCGGACGCAGCCCGCCAGCGTCAGTCTAGAGAGCACGGTTCGCAGTGCGGCCGGGCCATCACATACACTATCAAGACGTGACCACCGCCAGGGACGTTGGAGTCGGCATCGGAGCTGGAGGGCAATTGGCCCTTTGGCAACGAGATGTAACACTCGGTACCTGTGAGGGGCATTGGACAAAATGTATCAGCACACAATCACATGACACTGCTCCCGGCCTGGGCGACGTACCTATTGAGACAATCAAGTGCTGTGAAAAGTAGCAGGCGATGGCGGAAATTGATCAGCGCCACACTACTGACATAATTTCTCTGGCAATACCGCCTACTCACCTTTGCCGCTTGTGGATTGCTCAAGCAGAACCAGCAGTCGGCAGGCCCCACGGGTATGATCGGGCCTCTGCGCGAGAGGCCAGGAGGCAAAGGCACATCAGGTTTCTGTGGCAGCCCGTTAGCCCCGCCATCGTGAGGGTCTGTTTCAAATCGAGAAAGAAAAAAAAAGGAGACATGTCCACGCACGCTCGTGTCAGACATTTGGCTTGACGCTAGCCACCGCTGCTTTCAAGCGTACTCACCTCGTCGAATCCTTTTGCCGCGACCGCGGGTAGGCTGTCCGGCCCACCTATAATTGGCTCCTGAATCCAACGCATCGATTTCCCCATTCCCTCTTTCCCTCTTCGCGAACGCTTCAGCTTGTGATGATCGGCCACTCGCTCCACCAGGCGTAGAGCTACCGAAAGGATTGGCTGTGCATCCGTCCGGAGCCTTTCCAGCTGCTGCTCTTTGCAAGCGGTCCATCTCGATGGCGGGCACGAGGTTAAAAGCTCCGAACCATTTCTTCTTGTCTGCGTTTCCGAACCTGGCGATGCTCAGGAAGCGAGTAGATGAGGCCGCAACATGCGCATGGGGAGAGTTCTTGTATGGCGCTCGCTCAAAGTACACGCCTGTTCGGCGCGTGGACGTGTCGAGACCTATGATCCCATCGATTGCTCCTCCGTTCAAGTCCATCGCTCCACCATCAGGCCCAGGAGCGAGCGAGAAGCAGTAGCGTGGCTTTCCTCGAAGTAGCAGCGTGGCTATTGCCGGCGAGCCCCAAGTGCGCGCAGTCGGATGTGGCAGCTTCTCCTCCGGCACAAAGAGACTGATACCGCTGGGCCAAGCGTTTGTGAGTAAAATGTCGATGGGTGGTATTGCTGCGATTGCAGCTTTGGCCTCTGTGAGCGCTTCGGAGCTTGTTGTCGCTCTTTGCGCGGCTTCGCGCGCTTCTTTCAGAGTGGCCGGTGCGCCGTTCGATGTGCTGCTGCTGCTCGAAATTGCTTGCGCGCGCGCAATCAATGCGTCTCGGTCTTCGAAGGAAGGATGCGAAAGCAGCGACTCGATAGAGTTTCGGGTCATGAAGGTCGCCTTCACAGCATCCTCCGCCGGTACCTGGTCAGGGACGAGGGCAGTGAGCATGTATGCGCGCGCGCAGGGCGTTGCAGTAGCAAGTGCTCATCACTGACCCCTTTGAGAGCACCATTCCACGTTCCACCTATCCACGCGACCTGCAAACCCTCGCTTGCTGAGCCATCTACAGGCCCAGATCTGCCGATCCTAGCGACTCCCTGTCTGCCAATGCAATAGAGATTCTCTGCTATTCTCGTGACCCTGCCAGAGCTTGCGCTTTCGATATCTTCGAAGCTGGAGTGCAGACGCTCAAGGATGGACTGAGAGGCGGTCGATGAGTGCATAAAGTACGTCTTGATGGGGACTGTGAATGCCACACACAGAGGTTGCAAGCGTCAGACAAGTCCAAACCTCGCTAGGCGCCGGATGCGCTCCTCATCCAGAAGTGTACTCACAAGTGATTGTGCCCTCCACGAGGTCTCTCTCTTGTTGCTCGCTACGATCCCGCGCATCGCTCGGAGCGAAGAGATCTCCGAGGACGAAGAGGGCATCGAAGGGTCCGTGCTTCTTGTTGATCTGTGCTGCCTTGTCGATCGAAGCCTGGATTTGGCCAGAGGGCGGACCAAAGACGAGTCTATGGCGCAGGACAAAGAGGGGGCCAAAGTTTGGATCAAGATGAGCCAGCTGTGCTCCTTGCGCCCTGCTCTGATGTGACGCACGCTGCTGCAGGCGATGCTTCACCATCACTTGCGATTGATGTGCCCCATCTACCCGACCGATTGAACTCACATTCGCATGGCTATGCCAGCCTTCTCCACCACCGCCGCTGCGGCCGTGCTCGTCATGCCGATGTATATTTTCGAAGCAGTCGAGAGTCAGCTGCACAAGAGCCCTGCTGCTCTAGCAGTGAGCATGTCGTGTGAGTTTTGGAGTCGCTGAGAGGGGGCAGACGTGTGACATGCTGACTGAAAGGGTGGACCGGGTGCATGCAGGAAGCTTTGTGGATTTTGTTCCCATCAGCAGCTGCAGGCCATGCAGCATTCACATTCTTGATTCACGATTCTTGATTCAGATTGCAAGTCGATCACGTGCGCCCCGCATGAAGCGCTTATTCAAGATTCAAGGTTACCTCAGGGACCCTTCCTTGTGCCTGCAGCCAACACGAGTTCGTTGGTTCGCTCGTTGTATCAATTCTTGATTCTCGCATGCAACGACTGATGTGACTACTTCCTTCATCCTGCCAGTCAGAGTCCAGATCGGCAAATATCCCACACACACAATCATCCGAAACTCGTGCCCCTTCAAGCACCTCTTGTGCTGATCTCGTTGCAGAAGAGATTCTCATCTCATCTCGTCTCACCTCACCTCGGCGCATCCATCTGAGGCGGCGAATCTATCCCGCTCGACCGATCGCACACCCTTCTTTGCATGCGTCGCCTTGTCCGCGCATCCTGATCAGCCAACCATCATGTCGGACGTGGGCGCATCCTCATCGCCTTTGCTCACACCTCGCATTGCAATCATCGGTGGAGGTCCGAGCGGCCTAGTCACTCTCAAGACGCTCCTCTCTGGCGTTCCCTCGCATTTCCAACCTCGTGTAAGCCTGTTCGAAGCAGAGGAGAGCATAGGTGGAACGTTCAAGTACAGAAGCTATCAGAATGGACAGTTGGTCTCTTCCAAGCAATTGACTGCCTTTTCGGATTTCAGATTGCCCTTGGATGCGCCGGATCATCTGTCTTTGGAAGCGTACGTGCAGTACTTGGAAGATTACACGAGTCATTTCAAGCTGAAGCAAAAGGCGCAAAGGTTCGAATTGGGTGCACGAGTGATTCGCGTGCGCCGGACAGCCTCTACCAAGGGGCAAGCGGGTGTAGGGCATGTGGTGCAGTGGAGAGGAGCGGATGGCAAGGTGGAAGAGGACACGTTTGATCAGATTGCTGTATGCGCAGGCTTGCACGTCACCCCTGCCTTTCCCGATATTCCCGGATTGCCGATTCCTCAAGTAGCAGATTCCGAAGCTGAAGAGGTGCGCAAATTACGCGGAAGCACGTCCGAGGCGGATCGAGCCCGTCAGGCTGCCCTCACACCAGCGCAGCAAAGGATCAAGGCGATGCACTCTAGCATTTACAAGGCACCGCACATATTCAAAGAGAAATCCGTGCTCATATTGGGGACAGGAGAGACCGGCATGGACTTGGCTTTTGCTGCTGTCAAGGGTGGCGCAAAGGAAATTGTCATGAGCACCAGGCAAGGCTTCCTCTCCGTGAGTGGCGCGACGCCTTTCTCCGAGACGTGCCCGGAAAAGGGCAAGCATGACCGCAGGCACTCGGTCGTGTATGCAGGAGTGTCCAAGAGTTGTGTGCGCCGTCCGCTGATCTTCTCGTTGACGCCGGATACATCTCGACACTCTTCACATAGTTTCCTGCCGTACTAGAGAACTTTACCTTTCTTGGCGTCACCTTTGATCGTCCAACACCGATCGACGGTTTGATCACGAATCTCTTCGAGACCAGTCACGTTCACCCATGGGTCGCACGCTCACACTTGCGCTGGTTCGTGTCGGACATGATCATCAAGCGGGTGCTGTGGGTCTTGACGGGCACCATGGCAGGATGCAATCAATGGGTTGGGGAATTACCTCCTCACAGACTAGGAAGGGCCTATTCGCATTTGAACAAGTCCAACAAGGCCATACCATACCTCAACAAGGGCAACAAGAACAGACCGTGGATCATGGAGAAGATCGCAAAGTATCTGGACCCTCCGCACGTGCGCGAAGACGAACCTGGGGTGGAACTGGCTCCTTTTCCTGAATTGGTCGACGAAGATGGACGGATACGCTTCCTACGAAACGAGCGCAAAGAGGATTTCAAGATGAGGAGCAGAACAATCAAGCCTGATCTGGTCATGTTCGCAACGGGCTATCAACAGAGCTTTCCATTCTTCGACGAGACCTATCCGGTACCTGCTCAAGCTACATGTCGAGACATTTTTTCGCACGACGATCCTAGCATCGCCTTTATAGGCTACGTTCGACCTGGTGTGGGAGCTATTCCTCCCCAGAGCGAATTAGCAGCTCAACTGTGGACCTTGGTGATCTCGGGACAGCTCGAGGCGCCCACTAGCAAAGCTCACTATCACCTGCTCACCAGACCGGAGGCCAGGCTCAAGTACGGCGTGGACTACAGCTCGTACGTGAGCCAATTGGCTAGGGATATGGGATGCGAACCGCGCTTGAGGGATCTGTACCGCGATTACGGTCTTCAGATTCTCTTCATCTTTTGCTTTGCCGCCGCTTTTCCCACCGTGAGTCCCGCATCGTCTCGCGCATCTTCGTCAACCCAGCATTCGCTCATGCTTTGCTTCCTCACCTTGCCCGCCGCATAGCTCTATCGCCTTGAGGGTCCTTGGAAATCTTCCACCGCACCTCAAATTTGTCGGACAGAGATCTTAGAAACCATCACTCGGAGGGGCGTCGGTGGCAACCTGATGATGGGCGTCATTCCCATGATCTTTTACGCACTCGTCACTGGACTGGCTCATGTGATGGAATTCACCCTCGAGCTGGCCCTGCTCGTAGCGCCCACTCCAACCAGAGCTGTGCTTGGAGCTCTGGACTTGCCAGAGTGGTTCACCCTTGATGGACAGAAGCCAGCAACAAAGCTAAAAAATGCATAGCGTCTTTGCTCTGCGCCACAATTGCACACCGCCGCGCCTGCTAGCAGCTCCATTTGTACATCAACCACCAAACGTCGCATCATGTCAGAACAAGATCTTGTGCCGCTCCTGTCTCGCTTGCTGCGCAACAAGTGTCCACCGTGCGCGCCCTGCCATCATCAAGTCCGTCGAGCTGGAAATATTTTACTGAGACGCCTTTAGACGCGTACGAGCTCGAAAGCGAAGCTACGTCTCCGAGTTCATGTGCATGCATTGAGATGCCGATGCGTCATGATACGATGCGCAAGCCGACCGACCGAGCTTGACCTGCTATTGTTTTGCACATCTGCAGAGCCGGAATCAGAGCATCGAGTCAGCAAGCTGCTCGAGCTTCAGGGCAAGGCGCAAGTTGCACCGAGTGCTATGCCACCCCTTTTTTTGCGTACTGCTCGTTGGGAAAGTCTGTCGCAATACTTTTGGGCAAAGCAAAATCGAATGATGGACGAGACTCACAGCTTCTTCAGAAACGTCATCGATATCCCTCATCTTGATCTTTGCAATCTCGTACAGTGCCTTGACGTTGATAGTGCCCACATACTCGCTGCCCGTCCTTCCAGAGCCCGTCGTGATACCAGCCGCTCTTTTCAAGAGCAGAGAAGTTGGCGGAGCTGTAGAGGG